>NC_065598.1:97831773-97931787 GCF_024542745.1 Macaca thibetana thibetana | reverse complement strand
CCGTTCAACTCTTGCCTGCAATTCGGAACTGCTATAAATGCCAGTTGTTGAGAACTGACCATAGGGTGAGATTGTGTGCTACCACTGTTTGTTTAGAAGTGAAAATAAATGGCTGAACCCCTTCAAGAACATGGACATGGAGTGCCCAGTGTCAGCTCTCTGAGGAGCGTGCTGGGCAGATGGGCTGAGTCTCCCCTCATCACCCCCACCGCAGGTGCTACCCTGAGACTCCTCCTTGAAAAGTGCACCTTCGGGAAAGGGAGGGGTTGGGACGCTGGATGGAAGCCCCTGGTGTGCCAAGGTAACATGCCTGCTTCTGTGGGCCTCCAGGTCGAGCATCTGACAGAGTCCCACTGTCTCTCAAGGCCAATCTCTGGAAGGAGCGTGTGTCCTTTCTCATCAGGATTTATTGACAAAATTACCTATGAAGGCAAGCCAGATTGATGTATCTGCTAAGGCCAGCCAGGGATGAACAGGGATGCAGTGCTTTCAGTCCTGGCCCCGCTGGCTCACGGTTGGGGCAGGGGAAGAGCAATCCAGGGCACACAACATACAACATGTAACGTCACTCTTTATTATGAAAATAAAACGGTGATCATGAGTGGGGCGAATACACAGAGCAACTGGCTCCCTGGGTGGTTATGTCATGCGGCCTGCAAGTTAACTCTGGCTTCCTGGTCAGCCAGGCCTTACGCTGGTGAAAAGAGGAAACAAAGAGGATGTGAACGAAGACAAAGAAGACATCGAAGGGCTCCTTTTAGGAGATTTGCTTGAAGGCCTCCGCTGGGATCTTGCCCTCGGTCTAGAGAAAGTAAAGAACAGGAGTTGGGATGTTAGTAAAGCCAGGTGCCCTGGGTTCCATCCCCACACTACCCGGCCTCCATCTTCTTGGCCCTCCTGACGACCCAGAGACAGCTGTCTTTTACCCACTTGATTCCCAGACCTCACCTGGAGCATAGTGAAGACCTGACCAGCTCTAGTGTAGTTCCACTCATTGTCCTGAAGGCACCTGGGGTGGGAGAAGAACAGGTGCTCTCCATTACTACCCCAGGACAGACACGCTGACTATGCAACGCCACCCTTAATCTATGCTACCTTTTTGGTGGGTCACATGTACCAATATGAGCACTATTGTAACAACGAAAAAAGGCCTAGGGAAAACCAAAACGCCTATCCCTGACATTAATACCCACTGGAATTCAAATCAGAAACACAGGGGTATTCAAATGAACAAGAGAGCTTAATACATATTGATAAAGAAAGATGTTCAAGAAATAACAAGTGGAAATTCAATAATACGTTTCTTTTTAATTGAGATATAATGCACATACCGTAGCAGTCACCATTTTAAGGTGTACAATTCAGTGCTTTTAAGTCTATTCACAAGATTGTGCGACCATCACAACTATCTAATTCCAAACTATTTTTATCACCTCAAAAAGAAACTCCTTAACTGTTAGAGATCACTCCCTGTTCTCCCTCTTCCCCAGATCTTGGCAACCACTACTCTGCTTTCAGTCTCTACGGATCTGGCTATTCTGAACACTTCATATGAATGGAATCATATAATTATGTGGCTTTTTGTGACTGGCTGCTCTCACTTAGCACATAATGTTTTCAGGGTTCATCCACGTCATAGCGTATATCACAACTACATCCTTTTTCATGAATGAATAATATTCCAATAATATTCCACCATATGGATGTACCACATTATCCATTCAGCTAAAGGTCAATCGATGTGTTTCCACTTTTTGGCTATTTGGAATAACGCCACTATGGAAATTCATGTGCAAGTTGTTGAACGGGCATATATTTTCATTTCTTTTGGTATACACTTAGGAGAGGGATTACCGGATCATGTGGTAACTCCATGTTTAAGATTTTGAGGAATTACCAAAATCTTTTGCCCAGCAACTGCTCCGTTTTATGGTCCCAGTAGTAATACATGAGATTTCCAATTTCTCTGCATTCTCACCGACATTTGTAATGTTTCCTTTTACTGACTAAAGCTATCGTAGTGGCTATGAAGTGGTAACTCACTGTGGTTTCGACATGCGTTTCCCTAATGACTAATGATGTTGAGAAGATTTTCACGCGCTTCTTGGTCATTTGTACATCTTCTTTGGAGAAACGTCTATTCAAATCATTTCCCCATTTTTTAATTGGGTGGCTTGTCTCTTTGTTGTTGAGTTGTAAGGGTTCTTCTTGTCAGCGATGTGATTTGCAAATATTTTCCCTTGTTCCCATCAGTCGGTTTTCTGCTTTCTTGATAGTGTCTGCTGATGCACAAAAGCTTTTAATTTAGATGAAGTCCAATTTACCTATTTTTTTCTTTGGTTGCTTGTGCTTTTGGTTTCATATGTAAGAAACGGTTGCCTAATTCAAGGTAATGAAGATGTACACTCACGGTGTTTTACAGTTCTAGCTCTTATTTTAGGTCATTGATCCATTTTCTGCCAGTGTTTGCACATGATGTGAGTTAGGGGTCAAAATTAATTGTTTTTGCGAGTGGATAGCCACGTCTCCCAGCACCACTTGCTAAAAAAGACTATTTTTTTTTCTCCATTGGATTTTTTCAGCACCCTGAATGATAATCAACTAGACACAAATATGTGAGATTATCTGTGGACTCTCAATTATATTCCATCGATTCCCACGTCTGTTCCTATGTCGGTACCATACAATCTTGATTAATGTAGTTTTGTAGCAAGTTCTGAAATCTGGAAGTGTGAGTCTTCTAACGTCGTTGTTCTCTTTCAAGATGGTTTTGGCTGTTTGGGGTCCACTGCATTTCCACATGAATTTTGGGATTACCTTGTCAATTTCTGCAAAGAAGTCAGTTGGGATTCTGTCAGGGACTGCAATGAATCTGTAGATTGTTCTGGGTGGTACTGCCATCTTAATGATATTAAGTCTTCCAATCTATGAACGTGGGATGTCTTTCCATGTACTTAGGTCTTCTTTAATTTTTTTCAGCAATGTTTTGCAGATTTCAGAGCATAAGATCTGCGCTTCTTCTCTTAAATTTGTTCCTACACACTTTATTAATAATTTTTGATGCTACTGTAGATGGACTTATTTTCTTAATTTCATTTTTTGGATTGTCCATTGCAACTACATAGAAGTACAAATGATTTTTGTATGCTGTATCTTTCAACCTTGCTGAACTGGTTTATCAGTAGTTTGTTGTGGTTGATTCTTTCAGATTTTACAAATGGAAGGTAATGTCATCTGGGCATTATGCCATTTTAAAAAATATTTACATATATCAGTATAAAAGTATAATACCTTTTTCATGGGCCCACTTTTTTTTGGAAGCAAAATATCCAGATAGTTATTCTTCCAAATTGCATGTGAGTTTCCATTACTCATTCCTCTGATGTCCCAACTCCCCCCATCCCCATGTACTCCCAGCACTCACTTCTGAGACCACTCCAGTTTCATCCCAGACTGGGCAGAGAAAGCCTGCACCATTTCCTGCTGCTCCTGGGAGAGGGAGGGCTCAGAGCTGGAGGAGAGTGTGGACACTGGGATGGAGAAGGCACTCTGAGTCTCTTGGGGGCTGGCGTCCCTCACAAACAGCTCATCATTCACAATGCACAGACTGGAGGAAAGAAAAATGCACCCTCAAACTGGACAGGTAGATAACTCCACACCCCCAACAACAGGATCCTTCTTAACCACTGCCACTCAACAACCAAACTCCTTCCATATCCCTAACTGTGCCTGCCTCCCAGATTTTTTGGCTGGTGCCCTCTAACCCTCCCACAGAGTCCACCTTTGGAGAGGTTGTCTACCAGCTTCACTAGACCTTTAGCTCTAACCCCAACGCATTTACCCTGTACAACAGTCCAACGAAGTGGATAGTCTTATTCCAATTTTCAGAAAAAGGCACTGAATCACAGAGAGGTCGAATAAGTTGATCAAGGTCACACACTTTGTGAATGTTGGGGTGAGGAACAGAATCTGTATTCTGACTCCAGGGTCCACACTCTTAAACACTAGGCTAGACTGTTCCTTGGATCTTCCTGTTGGCCTTCCACAACACTGAGAACACCCCGAGGACTGCACCCACCACATTTCCACGACACGGGCCCCAAGCTTGGATGGGTGCTCCCACCCACAACACAGCACTAACCTGGAACTGCCGCCAGGGGTAGCGATGAAGGTCCGAGTGAAGGCGAGAACAGAACCCTGAGACTGTCCTTCCACTTCAAAGACAACAAACACCACCACCTTAGAGTTGCACAGGCTTTAACATGCTCACACGGTGATCCCCCGTCAGAGTCTTGCTTGACACTCACACAGAAGGCGGGGCAGACCAGGACAATTGTTCACTTGGAGTCAGGCGGATGTGGCAGGAATGGGGAGGGCAGCAACAGGAAGAATCCGCTCCCAGTGACAGGGCCCCTATCATATGTGGGGCCCTGTGAAAACCACAAGTTCACTTAATTCCTATTTCACAGTAGCCCAAGAGATAGGTTATTAGCCCCATTTTGCAAATGAGGAAACTGAAGGGTTAAGTAACCAACCACAAGTTCACAGAGTAAGGACCTGGGATGAGAGCTGCCAAACTCCACAGTCTATGTCCTTAACACACGCCTGAGCTGTGCAGGGCAGACAGGCATGGACCTAGGTCAGAGCAGGGTGGTTTGAGGGCAGAGTGGGGGTTGGAAAACACGGAGGGAAGAAGAGGAAGGAAAGGAAAGGAATGAAATCAGGGAAGCTGGGGGAGTTCTGAGAGGGAGCCCAGCCAGGGGGAGGGAGCAGTGGCGGATCTGGGGAGGGGACTCTACAGACACTCACCTTCCTTGAAAACCCCATTGACAGAAAAGCAGAGCATCCATTCCTGAAAGGGAAGAGCTCAGGTGCTCAGGATCCTCCTTAACCTCCTACCCACCTCTGGCTCTCTGGGCCTGCCCAAGGGAGGAAGCAGGTGCTCACCGTCTGGCACCACATGTCCACCAGGATGGAGCTGAGGTCATGCTGAGTTTTGGGCAACGCACTGAGGGAGTCCACAATGTCACGTTTTGTGTGCCTCAGCAGTTCCCCCTTCAGGTCTGTAGAGAAGAGAAGCAAGGAACGGCAGGGTGGGGCGGGGCAGGGGGCTGCCACACCCTGGTCCTTGGCCCCTGTGATTGTTCCCATCACACCCCCTTACCTTGCCCACTCTTCCCCATCACACACTTACGGGGGTCCTTGAGTGTTTTCATATTCCTGCTATCCTCAAAGTACTTGCGCAAGCTGTTCCTAGGAGAAAAAAAGGAGCAGGAGTGGGTGGCCCGGCCAGTGCAGGCATTTCCAGGAGTTGGCCTGTGTCTGCTGGGGAGACACACAGCCCCAGAGCAGGGTCTGAGTCGTGATACTCACGGGGCTGAGTCCTCGGCGTCGAAGGGAATAGCCAAGGAGAAGCAGGCCTCATCGTGGTAAGCACCGAGGAGACCCTGTCGATCTCCAGAGTCATAGATGGAGTAATACCTGTGGGGAAGCAGTGAGGATAGGCTACCTCTGTGGCCTGGGCCCCAGATGAGACTTGAAAACTCCCATGAGCTGACCTGTGCATGGGTAGCCCAGCCTGTCTCAGCCCTCCCCTTCCTCATGGTCCCAGCGTTCCAGAGATACTCACTGCTGCAGGAATTGCAGGACTAAATGCTTTAAGGTCTCAGATCCAGTAAAGTTTTCCTGAAATCAAAAGACAATTTGGATCTATGCGGTGGACAAAGCCTCCCTTACAACACCCCAAATCTTGCTTGGTCCTTCTTCCTCACCTTGCAGGGTTTCATTATCTCAGAGCTGTCAATGTCAACAATCATTGGTGCAGATAACTCTCGGCCGTCCTGGAGAAGGAAAGAGGAAGTCAGCAGTGGAGACCAAGGAGGTGGAGCTCGATGACCGATAAGATGAACATGCCCAGGGAGACAAGCATCAGAGGCCAGGTGGGAAATGGGCCTGGAAATTCCAGTGGGCAGCTTTCTCATGGGGTGCTGGACATCTCTACTATTACATGCAAACGTGTGTGTGTGTGTGTGTGTGTGTGTGTGTGTGTGTGTGTGTACACATTTTCAGGGAGAATATTCTTGTCTTTTTCAGGAATCCTTGCCTGTAAAATGGATGAGGATCTGATACAAGCATGTAATCTAGGCAAGACCCAAAGGACTTAAGGGCAGGTGTGGAGGTCATGTTCTTGAGTAAGAGGAGACAATGATGACGGTATTATACATACTTACCAGGCGTAACAACTTGGGGAAACAGTCCCGGATGGCACTGTCCAAAACCAAAAATTGAATGAAGTGACTGACAGTTCAGGGTGGCACAGTCTCTCTCCCACTCCCTCTCACTCTCCTCCCTCTCCTTCCTCCTGGTTAGCTTCCATCTAGACTGTCCTGACTCCCTTTTCTCCAGTGCCACACGAAGCAGCACTGGGAGCCCAGGTTCCAGGGCTTTCTTCCCCTCCCTCCCTCCCTCCCTCCCCTTTGTCCAAGTCACTGTGGAAGGCTCTGCAGGGAGCAGAAAATGGGGTGGGAGCCCAGAGCTCTGCTACCTCACTGGCCGTCCATCAACTTGCCTGACCAGGCCCTGGCCAAGACCAGGTCAGCCCTTAGGGATGGCCCAGGATGCTGGGACAGGGAGGTGAGTGAGGCCGGGCTCAGGAGGCAGAAAGGGGAAGGCAGAGGGGACGACATCAGAAATGGGGCGAAGGTAGGGGAGGGAGAGATGGGTGAGACATAGGAGAGGAGAGACAAGGGAGAAACAGGATGCAATGCAAAGGGGAAGGAAAGACGCTCTACTGTGGAGGTGGAGTTTAGGGAGGAATAGAGGAGAAAAGGGCTCCCCTGCTGCAGCCCTTTCTCTCACTGCCCCCTGGCTGGCCCTGGGGACTGAGGCAGGAAAGGAAAACATGCACCTGTTGGGCTGGGGCCCACTGGATGCAGCTGGTGCCTTTCTCACCTGTGTGGGCTCAGTCTGAGCTGCGCATGGGAAACAGAGCAGCCACGGGGACAGGAGACCTTCTCCCAGGAGGAGTGAAGGGTCAGGCCCCAGCTCAGCATGGGGTTCAGAGTCTGGGGACCCCCTCTCCCGACCACTGCATTCTCTTCTGATGGTCACTGACGCCTTGACCGAGGAATGCTACCCGTCTCGGGCTACCCAGGACTCCTCTGAGGGCCCAGGCAGGACAATGTGAGGTGTGGAGGGAAGGAGAGGCAGTGCCCTGAGAGGCCTGTCCTTCTGTCTCCCCAACCTCCTCGGCCCTCTGCCTTCCACTCCTGCCTCAGGAACGTGGCCCGCTTCTGGTCCCTTGACTCAGGAAACCCAGGTTTCTCCCCAAGGAGGGCCCAGCTCCTGGCATTGGGCCAGAGGAAGAGATGGCATGACAGCAGCCACCCAGGGCCTCGGCCCTCAGTATGAAACAGGGAAGCCCCCATGCCAGCCCAGGACAGGTGGGGGGACCTTTTTGGAGCAAGAGAAGAACGCCTCTCAGGACAGGGGAGGGAAGCCCCATCTCAGCATGGAGGCAGGAAGGCCTGTGTCACATGAGGCCCTGGACTAAAGGACTCTTCTCAGTCCAGGGCACCAGCATCTGAACACTGTTGGTCTTGGGGAGGTGGGGGAGTCCTGCTTCCTGGAGCACACTCACGGAGGGCACGCTGGAGGAGGCTTGGTGGAGACAGGCAGGAAATGCACCCCAGAGCAGGTGAAAAGGGGAGCATGTCAGAGGAAGGAAAGGAGACCTCTAAGCACAGATGAGTGAGTGACACAGAGAAAGGAGTGTGTGTGTGTGTATGTGTGTGTGTGTGTATGTGTGTGTGTGTGTGTGTAGGAGGGGAGGTTTGTGGTCCTCCTAGAGGACCAAGGCCACTCCTTCCCGCAGAAGGGCACTTTCAGACACAGCTCAGTCACCCAAGGAGCAAAGGTGCCCAGGAAGGGCGACAGGGGTTGCCACTGACCTTACATAGGCGGACTGGTCCGAGAAGGTGCTGCACAAGGGGTTCCCTTCTAGCCATAGCTCTTCGAGCTTCAGCCCTTTCACCTTGCCCAACTCCCATGCCGACTCCAGCTAAGAAAGATGGGGAGGAAACTGGAGAAGGAGGGCCAGGGAAAGAGAGACACCTGGGACCGTGGGTCCCGAATTCCCCCAGCCCTCATAGTCACCCACAGGTACCTCTGCCTGCCTGTTGCCATTATCCTGATGTGTACTGCCATCCACCCTCCATCCAAAGTTGATCTGGCTCCCCCTTCTCACCTTATTTTTGGAGAGGTTCAGGGTCTTGACTTTGGGAGCCTTCTCTATAATGTCAGACAGGCCATCCAGCTGGTACAGTTTGTTGTTGCACAAGTTCAAAGACAATAGCTTTGGGTCAAGAAGAGTTAGAGTGGGGGCTACTATCTTGGGCCTCGGAGACAAATCTGCCCTCCACCTTACCTATTCCACCCCTCTAACTAAATACCAGCACTGGGCCTAAGGCTTCACCTCAGGGAAATTTCTTTCAATGATCTTCAGGGTGGCAGCCATGCAGTTTCTTCGATTCAGGATTATATCAATGTCACGGCCCATCAAGTCTTGAAGAAGCCAGGAGAAGGGAATCAGAAGGCTGGGAGGGCCCTGGCTGGACCAGAGCCAGCACCAACCGCTCCGTAAATTGCCATCCCTAGGTCTCCCTCTCAGGCAGACCGCTCTGCCCCCGCTTGCCTTAGAATTGCTGCTGTCAGCCATACCTGGGTCAAAGCGGAGATTCTGGAGATCAAGAGCTTGTTGGGAGACATTGTACCGTTTGTTCATAGTCAGCTGCAGAGATAGAGATGAAGACAGAGGCTCTGAGGCTCTGGTGGTGGTGGTGGTGGTGGTGGTGGTGGTGGTGGTGGTGGTGATGGTGGTGGTGACGGGGAAAGAGGGGACCAGGGGAAGAAGAGGTGGGTCCAGCAAGTGAGCATACAATGATCCTTGAGTCTGTATTACCTTAAGCATCTCCATTTGGCCTGGCTTCAACTTATTCTTCACAGAGTAGGGCGCAGTAGAATGATTGACAAATATACATATCTGCAGGGAGGCAGCGTGGTAAGTACCAGGACCTCTAATCCCAAAGAGGACGACCAGCCCCCTGGCCTGTCCTCCTGCCCAGAGACTAAGTACAGGGAATGCCCTCAACACACACCTTTCGGTTCTCGTCATCACAAATCTTATAACTGACATCCTTCAATATGGAGGCAGTAGTAGCATCCTGGACAAAGAAGCATGCCCGATTTCGGATGTAGTGAAACTACAGGGAGTGAAGGCAAGAGCAACAGCATCAGAGGCCAATGGCCCCTGCTGAGCCAGGCCTCTCCTCGTCCCCCGTGCCCACTCAACTGGCTTCACCATCCTCTCTTACATCAACCGGAGTGAAGGGGGCACTGCAGTGGCTCTGGATTGAATTCATTAGCCATGACTTGTCATACTTTATCCCGTAAGGAATCTAAAGGTAAAAAGAAGAAACAGGAGAGAAGGGAGAGACAACACGGAACTAAGGATGGAGAACAGAACCAACCAGCTGTTTTTTTTTTTCTTTTTTTCCGACCTTCTACTTAGCTTAGACCTCTAAAGAAAGGACCGCCGACATGATTTCTTATTTTTGTGCCAAATATGGACTCCCTAAACTCCCGTTCCCCCATTCCGAAGCTCTCCTCCGAATAATCAGCTTAGGGTGTTTTAAGTGGTCTTCCTTCTATCAGGTTCCAGAATAGTCTACCTAATGCAGACCCCACCCAGATACTCACTGTGACCTTGAACCAGTTCCTTGTGTATCCATCTTGTGTGTTCTGCCTCATTTTTCTCCCTGGAGGTTTTCTATTTCTCCACGTGGTAATACAGATTTCGTCTTCACTATGCCATTTCATTCTTCTGTCACATCGGATGCTATAAGGAGTGCTGTGGGGAAGAGGAGAGAAGGCGGGTATCCATTAAATCTAAGAACGTCTTCTCTACATGCTCCACTCACTGACGCCAGGGCTACAATTAGGATTGCTCAGCCACTATTCCACTTCCAGCATTCTTCAGCTCTCTAATGAGAGAAGAAAAGGAAGACCACAGAGAATGAAAGGGTTGCACAGTCCCGGGGGCTGCTACATGCAAACCAAGCTGCCTGGTCACTTACTGTCTTAGTTGTTGGTCCTTGTGGACATCCCGCATCTCCACGCTTCCATCATTCTCCTGGCAGTGTGAAGACGGACGCTCGTACCCACCATGTTCATGATGACAGTTCCTCTTGTCAGAATTATCCCGGAAAGAATTCCCACCTTTCTTTCTTCCTTGAAAAGGGCTACCATGGTCATGGCATTCTGCAACTGAGAACAAAAAGACACGTTTGAGACACATCAATGGTCCACTTACCATGTACCATGTCGTGAGCTAACTCCATGGTAGGGCAAGTAAAGTGCCAACCCGCCACACAAGCCCCAGAAAACAAACTCCTCTGCCTGTCCAGATACAACAACCTTATCTCACAGGTGGCACAATCAGGGGAGGAATCTTGGGAGAGGAAGCAACTGTGTCGAACCTCTTAAGAAATGGAGCAGGAATTATAAAGAACAGAGGTGCGTATGTCCATGGGTTGGACTAGACACTAGTCACACCCCTGGAAGGGGTCCTAATCTTGCCTTCTCTCAGGCTTCTCTAACCTAACAACCACACCAACACCTGGGAGACAAGCTCTCTCACACCTCCCAAATCCAATCTCCAAATGCATTCTGTGAACAATCAGCAAGTTATACTTCTTTGCCGGTATAGTACAAGCTTTAATGACAGGTGGGTCTGATGTAACAGCTTCTCAAGCTGCCCTCCTGCCTCCAGCCTTGCCCTCAACAATACTCAGTTTGAAATATCCAGAGCAAGCTTTCTTTTTACCCAGCCCGAAATGCTTTCAGCCCAAGAGACAACTCTTCCTAAGCAAGTGACAGAATTACTAGAAAGAAAATCAGCAGATATTGAAAACCACTACAGTAACAGGATCTAAATGACATAAATTAAACACTGTACCCAACACACTGTACCCAACAATGAAAACAGAGCGCTTTTTTTTCCCCTCTACTGTCTTGCAGCATTCACGAAGGTAGACCATCTCCTGGACCGTCAAACAGACCTCAACCAATTTCAAAATGTACACCTTGTCTCAGGGCACCCTTATGAATAAAATTTCGGTCACTGCTGACCTCTCTGCAATGTACTGATTATGGCCAGGCCTCAGATGAACTTCTGTAGGGGGGTCATTGCTTTCACCGTGTGTGACCCACTGTCAGGACAGTCCTGCTCCTCTCGACTGTTGGGACTTTCCCTGGGTGCCATTAGAAGTGAAATTAAATGTGGGCAGAGTGTCTGACCCAGACATTCCTGATGCTTGGTCCCTACAACTTGGAGGTGGGGCTGGAGTGCTCTCTTTCTCTCACACTCTACATCCAACGGATCAGGATGGATGTATCTTCTCTTGGCTCCACCTTTAAAAGATATCCAGAGTCTGGCCACTTCTCACCCCCCTCCATTGCTACCTACCCTGGCCAGGTCACCAACATCTGTCTCCTGGATTATGCTGCCTTCCAAGTTGTCCTTCTGCTTTGGCCCTTGACTCCCCTACCATCTATTTTCAACACAGGAGGCAGAGTGACTTTTTAAGGCATAAGTCAAATCTTGCCATTCCTTTACTCAAAATGCTTTAACCGGGGTTTGGAGCCCATCAGTATGTTAAAAAGCTATGAGTCCATAACAGTACTCAGCAACAACAACAACAACAACAACAACAACAACAACAACAAAGACCCCTATTGGTGACATTTGGAGGATGTCCAGAAACCAACTCATTTTCATGAAAGTCCATAGATGAAAGGGAAAAAAATCAAAGATTAAAGTGAGGGTTAAGGGCACATGGTCAATATATGGAGCACAGGTATTCCTGAGTCAGAGTCATTTTTGAGAATACGCATTACTTCAGAAATAACGTCACTGAGGGGAAGAAGGTGTAAAAGTGAGCTAGCCAACAGCTACAGCTACAGCCTCAGGCAAGGCCTTGTGTTGGACAAGAGCACATGTGATAAAAAGCCACAGAGGGACCGGACAGAGAGAGATGCTGAAGACAAAAACACACACAGGCGCACGTCCACTTGCTGAACTCTGGCATCTCAGCACAATCCCTGTCTCGCAGTTGTGCTGCCAGAATTACAGGTGATCTCAAGAGTATTATAAAGCAGCTAGTACTTCTCACCCAGACCGCCTGGGTTTCCGCTCAGGCCCCACCATGTACTGGCTGATCCTCCCACACAGACATAGTAGTGAGTAACCTTTATGACATCACGTGCGTTCCTACTGGTACTTCCTATGTTAGTCTGGAATTCTGCCTACATCACTGCCGTGCCACTGAGTGCATGGCATCAGCATCCCTGCTATGGCACGGAAAGAATGGGATACGAAGAAGACCAACCCTTGCCCAGTGGCAACCAACATTTGCTCAGTGTTGGGCAGACTCACTAGGTTTCTCTCGACCTCCTCACAGAAAATCCATGAGAATTCTATCCACAGTCCCTTTTCAGATCATGAATATTTGGTTCACAGATGTCGGGTACATTTCCCAGCCAAGTCAGTGGCAGAACAGGAATTATGTCCTCATGTATATTGGTCTGCCTCTATACCCTGAGTGTTCCTCCAGAGACTGCACTGGTTCTCCCTTAAATGGCAAGCTTTCAAGTCTCATCGACAGATTTTTTTGTTGAGCAGGCCAGGGATGATGTTTTGTGCTAGTCACTCCTGTCAGGGTGGGAACCAGGCGTCTTGGATAAGGTGGAGATCTCTGTCTTGGACCAGATGGGTGTAATCTGTTTGGGCCATGGGTTTTCAGATTAGGAGTCACTTTGGGCTGGTAGTGTCTGGCACAGAACAAGGACCTAATTAGTATTTGTTAAATGAATGCATGTGATGTAGGTTTGAGATCATCAACAAAACCACTTTTGAGAATACATCCATCTGAACCATTTCTACCGACCTCTATTTATATTTATTCCAGAGCTATTCGGGCTGCAGAACTATTTCATAACCTGCCTGCAAAACTAGAATGAATCAATTTTTTCTTCTGCAACATTAATATTTTTTCATTAATGTATCCTTAGAAATAGAACTGAGTACCTCCCTGCAGACTGTGGCTAGAACTGCAGCTTTGAAGATCCCAGAGAAGGAGGCTTTTGCAAATAGTGGTGACAGAAATGAGGAGAGGCGTTCCCTGAATCCAGCAGACAGAGCTTTCTGGACATCTGGTCTCTGTAGGAAGAATGTTCTGGACCTAAAGGCATGTTGTGTTCACTCAGCCTTGTGACAGACAGGAAGCATCACCATCTCTGTCTCAGAGGAAGGGAAGAATGTGTGGTCTGTGTGTCCGTGTTGCCCATGCAAGCAAGTGTTAGTGTTTTGTATTACATGCTTCTACAATTAGGTTACAGATATGTGTACTCCAAATCATGTTGGTAAACACATTGCCACACAACACTGGATCCCACTGCACATTTCTTTTCATGTGTTATGTATTATATATGGCCAAATTTTGTTTCTTGTTCAGAATATGCTTTTTAGTGCTTTTTTTTTTCTTTTTTACCTCTCGGTGTTTTAATATTTGAACTGACAGTTTTAAAATAAGAAAGTAATGAAGTTCCCTGTACACAAAACTAACGGAACAATATCCACAGGTTGACCAGGGTTGCAGAGCACCTCCAGCGGGGGTGGCCAAAAAACCCAGTGGAACACAGCCAGGGCTTCAAAGTGGGTCTAAGATTTTGAGTCCCTGCTCTACAGCTTCCCAGGAGAAGCACATGAGTACTTTTAAGCATAAAGTGATATTTTCCTAAGGATTTTCAATGATATTTACACCAATATACACTTCCACTAACCGTGTGTGAGTCTAATTTTCTGCAATATGCCTAACCATTCAGAAAGTCATTCTTACACTTTGATCCAGACTTTTCACTTTTTGAATGTATTACATAAATCACTCTCTGTCTAAATACATACATATAATTATAGGGCTGTGCTTTACAGGTTCTTTGGGACACAAGGATGACGGGACCAGAGAGTGGCTGATATTGTCAAGGGGAGAGGTAGAAATGACTGCCCTTGGAATGAAGTAGACATGGCAAGGAAGGGGCATGAGTACCTGACACACAGGGTGAAAGAAAAGGCCAAGGGATGGATGTGTGGGTCAGAAAGAAGAGGGTGAGTACAGAGAAGACAAAGAAACACACATTGAAAACGCTTCCAGGGAACTGAATTCATCCTGGTGATACGCTCCCCTCTGAAAACTCTCCTTCCTTCCTGTCCATGTACGTCTTGTCTGTCCCTGTTACTTCACTTCAAGATGGACACCAGAGAAACAGTTCCCACACAGTCCGAAAAAAGGAGAGATGATACAAGGCAACAGTGTGCAATGATGACTCTCTTGGACAGAAGGCTGGAGTCGGGACATTCATTCCAGAAACCACACCCATCATTGCCCAGCAGACTTTGAGTGGGCCCTGTCGTACCGCTCATTTCAGCCTTGACACAGAGTCACACATTATTGGTTATGGGCATAGGATTTGAGGTCAGATCCATCAGGATTTCAATCCTGGTGCTAAATGCTACGATCCAAGGCAAGTAACTGACCTCGCTGTGACTCAAGTTCTTTTTGCTTGTTTTCCCCCTAACTCAAAGATAGTAACAGTTTCTACCTCATGGGGCTACTGTAAAAATTAAGTGAGTTAACACATGGAAATACGTGAAAAGCACCAGGAGAAATGCCCGTGAACTAACAAGCACTATAAATAAGCTGTCTACTACTATGTCGAGAACTTAGTACAACATCTGGCATTTATCGAGGGAGAAATACATGTTAGTTGCATTCGTTGTTATTAGTCCTCCTGTAAATGACAAGAGATGAGTGAGTGGCATCCGGTTGCCACGTCAGCTATTAATGTATTTTACAAAGCGGCGGTAGTAAAACAGGGCAGCCCCGGCTCCAGTGGGGAATCATCTGACGTACGGATTAAGGGAACCAAAACTGAAAGCTCAGAGCATGAAACAGGTTATGTGGAAGGATTCAGTAGGGAGCTTAAGTCCCCGTTTCCAATCTTTGAGGAAAAAAATGTATTATTATGCAAGAAATGTTTCAGGTTTAAGTGGCAGACTGTAAGCAGCAAGGCAGAATACTCGTCACACCACACGATACAAAGGGAAAGAAAAACAAAGTCAGGTTATAAAACTGTATATTATGGTATGATTTCTCAGAAGAAAATATTAATGAAAAACTATGTTTTCATTTGTAAATATAAACACAAACAAGTCAGGGTAAAGGGACATGTGAGAATGTCAACCATGTGTAGAAGTAGGTGGCTGGAATGCAGAATGGTTATACTTTCACACCTACACTTTATACTTGTATAAGAGGATGTTTATGGCTGGGTCAGGGTTTTGTCAAGTGCTTGGGGAGAAGCACTTTTCCTATTGACCCATATACAGCATAATGGAAACCATCTATTACTGATAATCAGGTGTGAATATCTTCTCTCCGATTAATATGCTAACCTCACTTTTGACGACTCATTCAACTTCTCCTGATCCCAGGTTTCTTATATGTAAAAATCAGAGATTAGGGCTAGCTACCACCTCAATCAAGATATAGAACCTATAACACACCCCAAAAGGTTTCCAGTTGATCTCCTCTTCATCCCTTGGCCCCATACAGACATTGATATACTTTCAGTTACTATAGATTCGTCTTCCTGTTCTAGGATTTCATACAAATGGACTCATACAAGCTGTACCCTTTGGGTCTGGCTTCTTTAACTCGGCATACTGTTTCTGAGACCCATCCATGTTCTTGACTTTTCCTTGCTGAGTAAAAGCCCCTTGATGGATATACCATAATTTGTTCACCTTTTATGTTGTTGTTTTAACGAAGTTTCAGGAGGAAGTGAAAGGAGATCCTTGCCTTCAAAAAGCCATCTTTCTTGGGCAGTCTTCTATTCTTTTGTAATAGACACAATTTCATCCTTTATCACTCCTTTGTCTCTCTGGGAAAATACTATCTTAATGTCTGTTTCAGCCTCTTCCATTTTTTCTGTTCCCTCAGTGCCAATTATTGGATTTGTTGAGTTTGTGCCATCCTTCCATGCTGATCCTGGGTTGTGACTGTCTTCTGCAGAGGAGGCTCCACTGCAGAATCAGCCCTGGGCTGATTAGCTTTAATCCATACCTTGCTCTGGCCTTGCCGGCAGTTTAGCTTCAAGCCGGACACAAACTGTGGTGGCCCCGGCTTTACCACTGTGTTTTCCCATTTCCTTTCTCTTTGAAAAAGACAATCGTCTCGATTTCTTACATGGGAATCTTTATTTCATATTTTCCAGTGTAACTATGTATTTATTATTATTGTAACATTATCATTCTGAAACCACAATTATAACATTTTTAAATTACATATTGTAAAAGGCTTGCATTCTTATCATTTAAATTGTTCAAGCAGTTCTCAACCATGATTACACATTACAGCCACTTGGGGACACTGAGACAATTCACTAGCACCAGGACACACCCAGAACAGTCAAAGCAGAACCGTGGTTAGATCCAGGCAACCACATTTTTTTTAACTCTCCACGTGAATTGCAGTGTGCAACCAAGGTTGAAAACAACTGTGCTAAAGCTTTTGGCTTATGCTTGCCAGAGGATCCTAGGAATAGCTGCCTCCTCATTCTGCTCACTTCCCACTCAGCACTGTTTTGGGGACCCAATGAGTCTATTAGCTTAGAGCGGGTGTCAGCAACTATGTCCTGTGGGCCAAATCTATCCCAGATCCCCATTTCCTTCAAGGTCTTTTGCTTGCAACCAATTTTACTGCCAAGCACTGTGTTAATCAAGGTCCCAACTTGCCTATGCCAGAATTCACTCTAGTTCTTTTATACAAACAAGATATCTGTAATAAAATATATTACATAGCTTACAAAAACTCTGTGAGGGCCAGAAAAGCAGGCCTGGATGCTGCACAGCCAGGAGAAGTCCACCCACATTATGGAACTGCTACCGCTGAAATACCACTGCTGCCTGCCCATTAATTGACATGCATGACAGAGACTGAATTCTAGAAACTCTGCAATGGCTGCCCCATAACAACTGGAGACCTCCCTCATCACAGGTAGTCCACCCCACATATGGCTCCCATGTTATTCAGTTCCACCTCTGAGTCTCATGTTGGCACATATGCTTGATGCAATAGGTATCCCATTTGGGACCCTAACTGCAAGGGACTCTGGTAAATTGTATGTGTGTGAGAGTGTATTTGTGTGTGTGTGTGTGTGCGTGTGTGTGCGTGTGTGAGAGAGAGAGAGAGAGAGAGAGAGACAGAGAGAGAGAGAGAAAGATAAAGAGCGAGAGTGTGTGCACACATGTGTGTGGTCATGTGCATGTATGTTTCCTTTCATGTTCCAACTTTCTAGTCTCTACAGTACAGGAAAGCATATAAGAATGTTTAAGAGCGTTGGAATAGTTGCCAAGTAAGCAGATTCATCGTATATTTCCAAGACATGTTTTCCGTTGTAAATGGTATATTTACAATAAAGATGGTATTTTCTATTTGTTAACATGGTTTGTGTATATTCATCTTATATCCAACAAACTTGTTGATCTCCATTATTAATTTTAATTTTCTGTAGCTTCTCTTGAGTTTCATATGAAGATAGTCACATTGACAGCTTTATTTTCACTTTTATACATGTATTAATTTGTGTGCGTAGGCATCCATGTATGACAGCTTACCGCACTGCCTAGTATGATATATGGCTTACTGCACTAGACTCAGTACGACATTGAACAGAATTCGTCATACCAGTCATCTTTATCCCTTTTCTGATTGTAAGGAGAATACTTCTAATGTTTTACTATTAAGGGTGGTGTCTGATGGGGTGTATTGTTTTGATACCCATTGTCAGTTTAAAGAGATAGCTTTCTATATTACCGATCTGCTGAGAGTTATTGTTATTGTGGTTGTTCAATCCCGGTTGGTTAATTTATTGCATACTTTTTTTTTTTTTTTAACTGGATCTTTTGTTGTATTTGTCCTGTCCTCCTCCCTTTATTCAGCTAATGTGTTAGATTACATTACAGATCTCTTAAAATGTTAAACTCAGCTTGCATGCTTGGGATTAAACACAACCTTGTTATGCTGTATTATCTGTTTTACCCATTGTTGGGTTTAGTTTGCTATTAATTGATTCACATTATTTGCGTTTATGTAACTAATTCAGATTGGCTAGTAATTTTGCCTTGTCAAGAATACACTGAATAAACCAAGGTTTTCTATTCTTTGGGTTTGGAAAGTTACATATATTTTTCCCCTGGAATTCATCTATTTAATCTAAGTTTTCAAATTTTCACATCTTTTTCATAATGTGATCTTTTTCAATCTTTTATGTCACTGTAAGTGTGACACTATCTTCATTCCAAAAGTGGCTTACCTGCACCATCTCGCTAATTTTCTCTGCCCATGTGGCCAGAGATTTTATCATTATCCTGTGCTTCTGAAACACTGACATCTAGCAATTTTGTTCAACTCTCTCACATCTGTTTTCAGTTTCATCAAGGTAGGCTCTATTTTTTATCATTTTTCCTTAACATAATGGAAAGACATGGAGATTATTCCATATTAAGTAAATGATCAATGAAAAGTCCTTTCATCTACCACCTGGTTTTATTTTTATAGTTGAATACAATGGATATTCAAATATCCAATACATTCCCTCGTTTGGAAAAGACCTCTGGCTTATCAATGTTGGTCTTTTTAACCAGCGCCATCGTGTCTATTCAATTAAACTATCAGATGATTAAGGAAGAGGGCATTGCATCATTGATGTAAAAGAATTTTTACTATAAGCTTCCTTTAAGAGAAGAGCAGGCAGCGTAGAAAGAAGCAGAAAGGATGTAAAAGAAATCATACCTGGGTGGATTCAAATCCTGATTCTGTCACTTACGGCCGATGTGATGTTAGGCAAGTACTTAATCCTTCCCAGCTTCGATTCCTTCATGCAGTTGTCAGTGCTGCCATTTACCAAGTGTTTACATTCTCCCCTGTACCAAGCACCTGGTAGGACTGCCCGACCCGACTGTCTTCCTTGGGGCAGGGCCGTGCATGTGACTAGCTCTGGCCAATGGGTTGTGAGTGATGAGTGACATGGGTTATTTCTGGGTCAGAACCTTTGGTTGCTGGCTTGAGACCCTCTAGGGCTCTCTCCCACTCTGACGCAGTGAGTAACCCTTTTCTAGATGGTGGCTGCTCCATTAGTTTGGGTCTCTGAGTCATTCCAATAAGAATCGCTCAGAACCCTACATCCACCATCCCCCGAAGGATCTGCACCTGCCATAAACATGCAGCAGGAGTGAGAAATAAGCCACTGAGGTCTGGGGGTGGCCAATAAGCACGGCGTTACTCTCAGCCTCTCCTGACCCATATATCTCATCTGTCAATTAAAATAACACCCTCTCAAGATTTTCCTGAGGGTTAAATGCAGCAACTTGCATGACGGCTGAGGTTATCACAGTGCTTGACATATGACAGGGGCTCAAACTATGGCAGCTGTAATTATTAAGTAACAATAGGTACTGCATCTGCTTGTCCTGACAGGTAAGTTGTATCTTGTTTTCAAGAGTGGGGCACTTTATTTGCTGCCACAGGTAACATTTCCTAACGACTTGCATTTAGGCACATATTGTTTGCCACCACCATGGTATCAGACGCATGCTTGGCGGCATCTCTGAAGAGTAAACAAGTAGGAAGATTCAAGCAGCAGAGACTGACTGATGACATAAGATAAAATGAATTAAAGAGCAATAATCAATTTCTTAATGAGCAGAATAGATTACAACTATTATAAACCCACATTCCATTGTGCTGAGTAAACAAAGGCACAAGGTTTTACAGTGTTAGAAGATGTAGTCTGAACCGGGTTTCCCCAAATATTTCCTGAAGAACACTGGCACCTCAAATGCTCTGTGGAAAAAAATGTTCCATTCCCATACAAGTTGGGGAAAGTAGCCCTCCCTTTGAGACTCGTGTTGTATATTAGTATATCATCTAAAAAACTCCTACAGTATTCGTTTACCTTCAGTTCTGTATGTCCCACACTTCCTCAGAGTAGAGCACATGTTGTTGTTGCTTTGTCCTGACCCTAGAGTCTCACAGAACAAACTTGGAAATGCTGAAATGAGAGAAAAATAGATTATTCAAGCTACATGTAATATCAAATATCACAAGTGACAACATTCTCCGACCATCTGCCAAGCAATATTTAAAACCCCGTAAGATTAAGCACAATCTTGCTATTTGCTCAACTTCATTCACCCAATACCGCTTTCATGACATACCAAATGTTATTACCCATGATTGTAACTTAAACCCGTTCACTATACTTTTCCACAGGAAGAAAAGGAGAGAGTTTTCAGGAAGGAACCTAAGAAGCCATCATTAGAAAACCAGGGGTTGATGGGGGAAGAATCAGAAACAAAAGAGTGCCAAGCTATACTACTATAAGCCACTGAGACATCCTAAGAACATACACACAAAAAAAATTGTCACCCCACTCCCAAATGTACTTTTTAAAGCCAGTGAAGTTCAAACAAAGTATAACAAGTAAATTCCGAATCTTCACATCATGACGACTTGGATACTTTTATTGAAATATCAAATTCTCTTTAAAAAAAATTCCTGATTCCCCTCTCTCCCTTTCGCCCACCCCCCTGAGCCCATGTTTAGAAAATTTAGTAGAAAAATAAATCATGGAAACAAAGAGAATCTTTACATAATGGAAAAAGAGACAGAAACTAAGATTGGATCTGGAATCGTCTATACAAACTGGGATCTAGGAAGTCTCGAGTGTCCTTAATAACAATATGATCTGAGGAGGGGCAGAGGACAGACTCACCTGGCACGGACCGTGAATCAGGCAGGGTGACTGGCAAGGGTAGGGTTTTTCGTGTGGGGGCGGGAAGAGGGGGGATCCCATGAGGCTTCCACAGCCCTACCCGGGAGAAACGACTTACAAGTTCTTGAATTCCCGCCGCCCCACTACCAACCCTACCCCTATCCCGCCAACCCCATATTCTGCCCCAGTGCTTTCTCCTCCTTCACTTCACTCTCTACCAACAACAGCTCCTGTGAGTCCAGGATCAAGGCGAATGGCAGACATAGATGCATGGGTGCATACGCGTGCGCACGCGCGCGCGCGCGCGCGCGCACACACACACACACACACACACACACACACACACAGAGTTTCTCTGCCAGGTGTTCACAAGTTTGGCCACATTAGGAAAGTCCTCCGCTACCTTCACCCAAACCCCCCATACCCCAGACCCTTCCGCAGCCCCTACCCTTCCCCACCCCCCACCCCCCCACATCACCACCCCTCCACCCCCCTCACCACCCCACCCCACCCCTTCAGAGCCTCTGCTATTTGGAGATTGCTCAGCCACCCCTTAAAGCCCAATTCTCAGTAAACTTCTAGTACCGGCTGGTTCCACTCGTACCAGACTTCCTTCCAGCGTGGCAGGATATGAAAGTTGCCGGAAGGCTTGAGATCGGAGCTGCAGTCCAATAAAACTTCCGCCTGAGTCAGGGCGTGGAGCCGGAAGCACCTCTCTGACGGGATTTGGAGCACTCAATCTTCACATGAATGGGAGGGTGCGGAATCTCACGTGACCATAAGAGTCACATGTACAACAGCCATTGGTTAGCTGCGGTGCTCACAGGACCACAAAGGCTTTGCCTGCCACCAGATGATAGGAGCCACTTGGCTGCCCACGCACGCATCTGCAGAGTTCGGCAGCTCACAATCTTCACGTGACAGAGAGGAATGAGCCTGACACTGTGGCCATGGGGAGGGGTGGGTGGGAGCAGTGTACATGACCATAACATCCACATGACCCTAAACAGTAGGTCATCTATATGACTTCGAGGGCTGAGACTTCCACATGCTGGTGGCCAGTAATGGCCAGGTGAGGGAAGAATCCATGTGAGCAACAGGGTTCAGGAGTCCACCATACTGCAGTGACTGGAAGAGCTGGGCCCATCACATGACCATAGGAGCAACACGACAAGAGAGGCCACATGACCTCAAAGTTTTAGAACCCTTGGTGCTGATATGACCAGCAGGGCCCTGTCAGTAGGACTCACAATTGTAGGGTTCACATGATGGTGGCATCCACATGACTTGCAGCCTTGGGATCCTGCAGGGCTCAAGTACCCAGGATAGGTGGGTCAGCTTGGGTCATTTTCCTGACAGTAGAATCCAACCACTGTAGAGTTCTCCTGATCTGCATGTTTCAGGGGACCGTTCTGTTCATGAGACCTGGAGCTCTGAGACTGCCCGTATTACTGAGATGGTGGTACCTCCAGATAACCTTCCACAGCACACAAACTTGAGCTTTTGCTACCCCATCCCACATTTTATTTATTTATTTATTTTTTTTTTTTTTTTGAGGCGGAGTTTTGCTCTTGTTGCCCAGGCTGGAGTGCAATGGCACGCCACCACGCCCGGCTAATTTTTGTATTTTTTTAGTAGAGATGGGGTTTCACCACGTTGGCCAGGCTGGTCTCAAACTCCTGGCCTCAGGTGATCCGCCCACCTTGGCCTCCCAATGTGCTGGGATTACCGTGTGAGCCACGGCTCCTGGTCCCCCATCCCTCTTTAATATATTTTATGTGTTTCATTTCTAACAACACTTGAAATTTAATACTTCACGATGAAAAAGGCCCTCACTAAAACCATAATCGTTGACACTACTGCAAGAGCCTAAGCAGTCCGTACAGGTAAGCACCGTTGACTTAATTTCATACAGGGCCAAAGGAAATTAAGGCAAACCTAATGAATTTTAGTTGTTCATTTGAAAAAGAAAATGTGTATAGTGATTAGTATGTGCCACACACTCCAAAAGGTTAACGCATTTAAGAGTGCTAACTCTATGGAGTGGGCGGTATAACAGAATTTTACAGACGAGGAAATTGAAGCACAGAGGCGTTAAGATCACTTGCCTAAGAGGTCACAGACATTGCAGGTGGCAAACCAGCTGTCTCTCCCAGGCAGTATGGTGCTAGACTGTTCTGACCACCCCCCGGGTTTTCCAAAGGAAATTAATTTTAGTTCAGCCGTATTAATTCACAAAAACTGGAAGACAGACCCGGTTACTGAGAGTTGAGGTCTTGGATGTTCTCATTGAAATACCAACTAAGTAATTTCAATTACTATCAGTAATTAGCACCAGTCAACGCTGAATCTAATTAAGGACCTCAGGAGATTCATTTAAATGTATACATATAAACCTACTATTAATATATAAAATATGTGTATACGAAAGTCAGTATAAAATGTTTGAGGTTAGCTGAAAACATTTCCTTCTTTAAAAAAGATTACTGAAAAGAGAAAGATTGGCACTTTTAAAACATCATACCTGGCTCTGGCCTGAACTGCAACAATTTTGTACGAGTGGAATCTGAATTATAATTAGATTTTACTGTATTTTTATTCTGCCTGTGTCTCCCCAGAAAGGATAGAGAAGGAGAGTACACACTGCAGTTGTTGTTAATCACAATTTCACGACCACCTGTTTTGCTGATTTGCGTGGGAAACTGCAGCTTCATCTGCATGTCCAAAATAAATTTGGTGGAGTGGAGTCTTTCTGGTTTGCTTGCAGAGGCAAACAATGCTATACAAGCGTTGGGATTACTTTGCTAGGTTCCCGCACTGTGGCCTGGCTACATGAATAAGCAGAAGAAAACTCAACAGACCAAATTTTCCACCACAGTTAAAGTTGAATATACTAGTGAGGACAACAGGCTGTGTTTGTGGCTTTAAGGTTATCAAAGGAAGTCATGACATTTGGACGAGATCGGGTGCGTTCAGGGTGGTATGGCCGTAGACTGAAGTCATGATATTTGGAGTGAAAGACTAGGAAGTGCCAATCAGTGGGTCTCGGATAATTCTGGAGAATTATTTATGGGACTCATGTGAATAGAGAATATAAAATGGGGCTACATATTTATGAAAGAGCCTATTATGAAAGTTCAAGTTGGAGTTAGGAAGTATCTATACAAAGTCACAGGATGGAAGCCTACTTCAAGACCTGGTATCTGCCCTGGCCCCAGTTTCTATCATTACATACAGATGAACAGATCACCAGTAAAAGACAGAGCAGAATTTTATCTAGCCCACCTATGCTCAACTGGAACTTACGCAGTATTGATGATGGTCAAATTCTTTCACCAAAAGACAAATCCTGATTATAACTCTTACATTAAGTCATAGTTTCCTCCTGTCAGACCTGATACTCATATCATTCGCTCTTTCTCTGAGATGATTATCAGGACTTTGTTAGGATTTTAAGTTACACCAATGGAAGTCTGTCAGTGCTCTAATATACACAAACAATGGGGGAAGGTAACTCTACAGACAAAGACTCGTATGTCTGGGGTCCAGTTTAGGCACTGAATTTATTAGGCGCTGTGTCTACTGGGGTGAGACAGGTTGATAAGCCATTTCTCTTGCATGTGATATGGCAGGATTTAACGGGAACAACTTCACCTTCTTTTACCTTTTCGTTCTGTGGTGGACATTTTGGGGATCCATGCTAGTGGTTTTAGGAGGAGTGGCTTTACCTAACAGAAAAGAGAGAAAGGGGAGTACTGGAACTCCCCTTTCTAGAACTTACTTACTTTACTTAGAACTCCCCTAAGTATCAGAACGGTTGTGACGTTGTTAAATTAAACATACTCTAAGGCTTTTGGTTTGAACACAGATACATACACCTGAACTAGGTGTCCTATGTAAATTAACTTTCAGAAAGTAAAAATGACTGACCTAGCAACAGCATACAAGGGAAAGCATAAGATGGGACTCTATCATTATGGGCAATGCATTCAAGACATATTTTTCTGTGTTCCTTTGTGAAATTCATTAACGTAGCTAGAAGTAACTTTATGTCAGTGCCAAGCAATAGGAAAAAAAGAGAAGCAGTTGCAGATAGTGCTCCCTGGCAAATTACTCAATATGCCAACCCCTCAATGCAAGGTAAAATTCAACAGCTCTAGGTAATAGGCTCACTCTTTGAGGATTACCACAGCATACAAGTACAAAATTACATCTACAATGAAAACTTCCTTCAGGCAAAGGATGGAGAGGAGTGAAAAGGTAGGGATTCCATAGAGGGTGTTTACTCAAGAGTAGTGCCACATGTGAAGATGCAGCTCTCTGGTCCAATGTGCAAACCCCCTCCACTGTGAAGACCATTTAAAAAAATGAGCAATTATGATTCAAAGATTTCTAATGTATTGAAAGTAGAGAATTTTGAATTTCCCAGATTGCTTCTTGTTATCTGCTCAAGGCAACTATATTTTGCAATTCAAAAAATAGCTCAAAATACTCTGTTGGAAAACATTTTCAGATAATTTTTAAAATATAGCCAGCCACATTGTTTTCTTTTTAATGTATGAAAAATTTACACTTTGTTTCTTGTGATCAGCTTATCACTGATAAATTATTATCAGTGATTAGATCCTGTGAAAAAATGCAAGATATATAACGTTTGTGTTTTCTTTTAATCCTTGGATTTAAAACATCACGTAGTTTATCAACAGTTATAGAATGACTCACTGGTTGGATTGCTCAATTGGCTAAGTCCATCAAGGAGTTAGCAAATAATGAACCAGTGAACACGATTAAGCTCATTTGACAGTGTAGATGCAGACTAAGGCAAAACATGAGCAAAAACACATTACATATCTTGTCTATGTGATACTACAACGTCTTTATTAAGAGCTTCCATTTATATATTGATAATTAATTTTCAAATCTGCATATTCGCAGATTGGGTGATTATCTTATTCTTAATTTTCTTTTCATATGCATATTTGGTATCGTTATGGAAACATATTCTTTTCAAAGCGTGAATAAATGTGTGCATTAGAGGAAAAGGTTGTTGTTCAATTTTGGTACATTATAGGAGTCTGACTCTCTTCTTTTTTCTCTCTTTGAGACGGAGTCTCACTCTGTTGCCCAGGCTGGAGTGCAGTGGTGGGATCTCAGCTCACTGCAACCTCCGCCTCCCAGGTTCAAGTGATTCTCCTGCCTCAGCCTCCTGAGTAGCTGGGACTACAAGTGCGTGCCACCAAACCCTAATTTTTTGTGTTGTTGGTAGAGACGGGGTTTCACCTTGTTAGCCAGGATGGTCTCGATCTCCTGACCGCGTGACCCACCCGCCTTGGCCTCCCAAAGTGTTGAATTACAGGCGTGAGCCCCCACGCCCGGCTGAGTCTGACTTTCTTCTAAAGACCCAGGGCTTTTAAGGCTGTTCCATATTGAAATCTGAGGATCTTTGATGTCTTTATGAAGTCTGTGTCACGTGTTTACAGAAAGACAAAACTTAACAGTAACTATGAAGAATTCATTTGCCTCTGGTCAAATAATCCCGACACGACATCATCTCAGGACAACAGCGAATAGAAAACTTTGCCAACGAATCGAAAAAGAATGAAAATGGAATTCAAGCATCCCACAGTGGATGCCTGTTGAGGTTCTTCCAAAACATATACTGCACAGGGGAGAGCTCTCATGCTTTGTAACTGCCTATTCATGAATTTAATATAGGTAGCTCCTGAATAAAGTATCTGTCTTTGTTACCCGAAGAGTCACTCTATTAGGAAACAAGAAGGACTTGAATATTGTGCTTACTATGCTCATAGTGGTATATATAATTTGAGTCTGTACCTGCAGGTGACATTTTTGTTTACCTACACAATATACATTCCTCACCTTCCTGACTGGGCTCAGGCCTCCATCAGTGTATCTCCTCCCAATAGAGTCATGTGCTTGAGCATATATGGTCACATTCTTAGCTCCAAGAGTGGGCCCAGAATTAGTCTAATCTAATCCAATAATCCAATGCCCAATCCAGCAGTGGTTGGGTCAAGACTTAGCCTGGATCTTTACATCTTTCAGTTACTGGCTCAGTTAACCATGAAACTCACCTTGCCTCTGAACTCTCAGTTATATAAGCAAATGTCTTTCCTTATCGGATAACCCAGCGAGACTTGCACTTTCTGTTAGTTGTAGTTTAAATATCCCTGGCCAATACACATTCAATTTTATGGCCATCCTGGACATCTTACAAAGATGGCTTTCTAAAATAAAACCAACATATTGGTCTTTCGGTCAAAGATTTTTACGTCCCGTTCAGAGTTTCTACACCTAATCTTGTCACAATCCCGGGTGACTTCAATGTCCATGTAGAAAACCAATCTGATTCCAAGCCTCATGGTCGCAAGACCTCTTATTTGACTGCCATGCTCATGGGCACTCCCTGGATCTTGCTACCTCTTGGAACTGCCCCAACTCTAAAATAGTGCACTTTTAGATTTTATTGTGGCAACCTTCTTGTAACTCTGAGCATCGTGCTTTATATATTTCTTGGCTATGTTTTTGAGTGCACGTAAGTTCAGACTTTTTAGCTCTTTGATAAATGTTCTATCATGACTACCTGGTGGCCTTCTTTATTCCAAATAATTATTGTTGTCTCAACATTGATTTTTTTGTCTGATACTAATACAAAAGTAACAGTTTTAAATGGTTTGACTTGTGACTGGTATTGTGGGGTTTTTTTATGTTTTTTTTTTTTTTTCCTTCCATCACTTTATTTACTTCATTTCTGTGACAGGCCAGGAGAGTTACGTGCATGATGCCCGATACTGAGATGACATTGCTATGAGAGACAAGAGAGCCAAGGTGAGAGAAGGGGCAATGAGCAGGCAAGTGTATGACATGCTGGGCTTTCATAATCCTGCAGCTTCTCAAGTTCAGAAGACTCTCTACAGGCAAAGAGGTTCTGGTGGATGGCAGGAAAGATCTGGGACAACTAAGCCCCAGATAAGACTACACTAAGACTACTTTATTAATCAAGAGTGGTTTCACTGAGGAGAGACAGGGGCATTTACTACTGAGGATTTGGGACTGGAGCACAGTTAGACAGGAGGAATATGTTTTGGTGACCGATTGCACAGCATAGTGAGCAGAGTTAATCATAATGTATCATATATTTCAATATTGCTTTAAAAGTAGATTTTAGATCTTCTCATCACAAAATGTGATAAGTAGGTGAGATGATGGATATATTAATTAGCTTGAGTTAGTCTTTCTAAATGTATACACTTATCAAAATATCACATTGTGCCCCGTAAATATATACAATTTTGTAAAATTAAAAAATAAATAAATAAAATTTAAAAACAAATGAAAGGAACACAGAACTTGAAGTCCAACATTTTGCTATTACTAACGGAACCTCTCTTTTACTTCATGACACTTGACCTTTCTTAGTTTCAGCTTTCCATTTAGCTATAGACAAAATTATCCGTCATGACCCTCACTTTGGTGTGAGAATTAAATGAAACTTACATAAAGCTCTGGTAGAATAAGGGCTGAGTGGTTTAGCACTGTGGGAGCAGCTGAGTGCCAAACGCTCCTCCTCTACACCCTCTTTATTTAATCATCGGTCCCTGGGACACCGGCTGCCATGGCTACGCACATGAATACCCTTGAGGGTAAGGAGAATGTATGCTACGGCAGGAACTGTGGTACTCACGCCTGAAAAACAATGACTGTTAACCAATTTGGTGCCATGCTTAAGTCTCCCTGGGGTGATGGGTTCCTTCCTTTTCTCTTTCTCTCTCTCTTTCTTTCTTTCTTTCTTTATTTTTTTATTTATTTTTTTTTTTTTTTGTAGTAACTGACAGGGGTTCATCCCCAGGCCCATCTCAGGGATCCACAATCACAAATAATGTCCATATGGCTGCCCCAAGCAGCCATTGATGTTCACCAGGCTAGACACAGTGACCAAAGAGCTCTAGCTTGATCCTTGCTAAACAGGACTCAAGTGCTGTATTCGTTTCTTCAGGCTGCTATAACAAATTTCCATAAATGGGTGGCTTAAAACAACAGAATTTTATACTCTCACATTTCTATTGGCCAAATGTTTGAAATCAAGGTGTCAGCAAGATCGGTACCTTGTGCTGGGGGTGGCAGTTAAAGGGAGAATCTGTACCACACATCTCTCTTAGCTTCTGGTGGTTGCTGGCAATCCTTGGCATTCCTTGGCTTGTGGCAGCTTACCGCTAATCTCTGCCTCGGTTGTCACATGGCAATCTCCCTACGTGTCTGTCTCTGTGTCCCAATTTTCCTCTTCTTATAAAGATACCAGTCATTGGATTAGGGCACGCCCTAGTCCAGTGTGACTTTATCGTCACTTGATTACATCTACAGAGACCTTACTTCCAATTAAAATCACCTTCACAGATTCCAGGTAGACATAAATTTGCGGGGGTGGGGGGATGCATGCACTGTTCAACCCAATAGAGTCTACCCTCTGGCTCCCCAATATTTACATTCTTACCGTGAGTAAAATATAGTCACCCCATCTCCAAATCCCCCAGATCTTCACCTATTCCAGCATTAACCCTAAATCCAAAATCTCATCTAAAATTGTCAGGATCTTACCGAGTAGACTTTGGGTAAGGTCCACCCTGGGGCAATGTTCCTCTCTGTCTGCAGGCCTATGAAGCTAGAAAACAAGTTATCTACTTCTAGAATACTACGGTGGGACGGACGTAGGTTAGACGTCCCCTTCACAAAAGGGAGACGGTGGAAAGATTAAAGGGATTGTCGCTCTGGGGCAAGTTCACAACCCAGCAGGAAAAAAGTCCATTAAGATTCAGGCCGAGAGTAAACTTCCATGGTTCAATCTTCTGCCCCATGGGCCCTTCAGGGAGGCAGCCCCAAATTTTGGGACCCTCCAGGGAGGCAGCCCCATCTTCCTGGCTTTCTGGGTCAGGGACTCAGTCCATCTAGCCCTCCAGGGTAATGACAATGCCATTTCTGGTCTGGTCTTCCATGTTTCTGCCTTCAGAGACATGCTTCTTTCATTTTTGTCCCATCTCCGGCCATTTCAGTCCAGGCTGGCAGCATTTCTGCTAGTATAAAACTCTCAAAATCTTTGCCAGGTTTTTGTGGATGCCAAAGGAATCCACACAACTAGATATGTAGGCTCTGTGTGGGTCCTTCCTGGATTACCCTATCTCGTTTCCTGGCTTATGCCAAGACGGTTGGTTGGGTCCACATGCCTAGTCTCATGAGCAAATGGCTGTTCAGCCACACCTTTCGCCCTGTTTCCATAGTGCACTATCTGGGTAGACTGTGAATTTTCCAAATCATCAAGCATGGTTCCTTTTGGCTTAACAGTTCCTGCCTCTCACATTTTAGTATAAAGAGACAAGGCCACGCCTTCCAGAGTTTGCATGGAAATCTCCTAGCTAGCTACATATCCAAGTTCATCACTTACAAGACCTGCTTTCCGCACAATTCAGTCAAGTTTTCTGACACTCTATTACAAGGGTCACTTTTCCCCCAGTGTTCATTAACATGTGTCTAATTTCCATCTCAGACCGCATAGTAAGCAGTTTCAATATTCATATTTCTAGCATGATTCTGTTCATAATGATATATGTGTTCTCTAAGATGATAAACACTTTTTACAACTCTTCTCACTTCCTTCTGGAGCTCTCACAAGAATCACCTTTAGCATTCATATTTCTACCAACAGTCTCTTTGAGGCAACCTAGGGTTTTCATATCATGTGCCTCAAGTCTTCCAGCCTCTAGTCATTATCCAATTACAAAGCCACTTCCGTATTTTTAGACATTTGTGACAGGAACAACCCACGTCTTAGCACTAAAATCTGCATTAGTTTCTTAGGGCTGCCATAACAAAATACCCAAATTGGGTAGCTAAAAGCAAGATAAATTTATTCTCACACAGTTCTGGGGGCTAGAAGTACAAATCAAGATGTCAGGAGGGCCATGCTCCATCTGAGGGAAGAAGCCTTTCTTAGCTCTCCTAGTTCCTGGTAGATGCTGGTAGTCCTTGGCACTCCTTGGTTTGTAATGCCTTACTCCAGTCTCCGTCTGTGTCTCCACGCGACTCCCCTATGTGTCTGTGTCTCCTTGTCCAAATTTACCTCTATTTATAGGGACAGCAGTCATATTGGAGTTAGGGCCTACCCTAGTTCAATATGATCTCATCTTAATGTGACTGTGTCTGAAAAAACACTATTTCCAAATACGGCCACATTTACAGGTTCAGGGGGGACAGGAATTTGGCAGGGGCCACTATACGACTCAGTAGATGCCTCAATTTTTAAAAACTGTAAAAGAGTATCCTACTTTCCATCCATTTGAGTGCATTTTATTAACTATTTTTTTTTTAGGTTCTAGATCCATTATGTTTCAGACATAATAAGACATTTGTCAGTAAAGTCAATGAGATTATTTTTAAAGTCTCTACCATGAAGCTGGTAAAATTAGACACTACAAGTTCAAAAAGGACAGTATGAGCAGTAAAAATTATCACATATATAATTATAGATGCAAAACTTCTAAATTAATTATTACTAAACTTAACTAGTGTATGTCTATTAAAAAAGGGTTCGTTCCAGGAATGAAAGGGTACTGGAACATTAGAGAATCTATCAATCTACTTCTGATCACTTCAGGAATACTGAGTGCAAATGCTTTTTATGCTCCCACCAGAAAACTCCTAATAACGAAGTCCGGGGATGGGGGGTGCAAAGCAGGACAAAAAAATCAGAAGGTATCAGACAACGACACCAGACCAAGACAACTATGTTAGCAAAATTTTATAAGCTAGAAAACAGACGAATAAGTCGTAAGTCCGTAGAAGACCACAGAAACTAATTCAGCAAGAAACAAACTTCAGAACTCTGGTATTAGAGGTGCTAAATATGGTCAGAGACTAGAAAATGTGGATAATTCCTGGAATATTCAAGGAAGGCATCATAGGGAGAGCAATCACCCCTACACTTTCCAACATGCTGAACAGCCAGGATTTCCACCCCAGGCTCAATATGAACCCCAGTTTTCTTCACATCCTCATTCTTCTCTAGAAGACCCTGTAAGAGCCACTGTACCACATCCTACAATGGTTTATTTTTACATTCTGTGGGTGTCGAGGTGGGAGTATATTGGTGAATGTTCCTTTTAACAATTAAACTGCCAAATGAGAACATAACGATCTAGACCTTCTCTAATATTCTCTTCTGTATGACTGAGAAGTCATCCATGTTGGGAGAATCTCAGGACTGGTGGGCAGGTGATCAAAGAAGCAGGACAGAGGTGCATAAACAGGGTAAGAGTGGAAAACACTAGGCACGTGCCAGAACCCACCCAATGTTTTTAAACAGCTAAACCACTCTAAAGAGGACTGAGAACCTGCTGCATGTAGCTGTGGCAAGTTTGGATCTTCTCTTTTTTCTTCTCTTTCAGAATTGTTCCATATCTCTGAAGTAAAGCTCATGTTTAACCACTCGACTTCCGCTGACATAATTTGCAATGACTGCAGCTAACTTACTGAAGCAAAGTATTATTAGGGCGCCAAGAGCCACCTTTGCTCTTGCCCTGCTTTGACAGTAGATGCTGAAATTCACCTCCGACTCCCAAACCAATGATAAATCTGATTACCAAAACTTTCAATGTGCATTTATAGACGTCTTCATGGGGACAAACGGGGGAGATTCAATGGCACATGTCCCAGTGAAATGTCACCAAACAGTCTGCGTTAGACAATCTTGCCTCTCTTCCTCATACCCTCATGAGATGGATGGGCATCAGCTCCTGTTCTTCCTGAACAGTCTCATTCCCTTCAAATCTCTTTTCTCTGTGGAGCCATTTATCCCTGTGAGGTTCTGATGACTGAATCCTCAGACTCATCACCCTGATCAGCACATCAAGGACCTTTATTCTTAACCCCCTTCTTTAGAATATAAAAGAGTTGTATATAATAATTGTTTTTCACTGTCACATTGATTTTTCTCACATCCTACTCAGAGCTTCCTACCATAGGTCTTTGAGCCCAAGGACCAAGTATCTTTTCAACCGACTTCTTGAGCTGGAACTTTGGTTCCTGGCTGAGCCAACAATGTCAGCCAACCTATTTGTTTATTTATTTATTTATCCATGAAAAATCAGCTGTGTTTATTGCTATCTAGTTTTGGCCAGATCAGGGCTGCTTGTCTGAAAAGCATTTACTTAAGCACCACTTTTATTAAGGTTTGGAACTTGACCAAGGCTGTTGGGTCTTTCATATAAAGAATGGGTCTGGAGAGAGTAGTCATGTCTTTTACGCCCATTCCTAGAAACCTTAGAGAGTGAACACTCAGGGGCCTGGTTCCTGGACTCTGAAATATGAAACAGATGATTATGCGTTTGAGTAGGAAATCTGAGAAATGATTGTCCTAGGTTATGAGTTTTACAAGCTCATTCGTTTATTCAAACAACAATTAGTTCAACAGTTTTATTTATATGTAACTGGCAAGCAATAAACTGTATACACTTACATTTAGATTGCACAATTTGATAAGTTTTGACACACGTGTACATCCATGGAGTCACAATCACTAAAAGGTAATGAGTAAATTCATCTCTACCTAAAGTTGCTCATGTCCCTTGTTACTTCCTCCCCACTCTGTCCCTCAGCCTTTCCACGATCTCCAGACTATCATTGATTTGCTTTCTGTTACTGTAAATCAGGTTGCATGTTCCCGAGCTTTATATAAATGGAATCCTACAGTTTGTTTCTTTTTTGTTCTTCTGGATTATTTCATTAGGCACAGTTATTTGGAAATTTATCTATGTTGTTGAGTGTATGTACCGTGTTACTTTTTTCCTTTTTAATCACCAAGCAGTACACCACAAGTGTTTTCCAGTCACCAAATAATATGATGAATATTTCAGTTGTTTCCAGGTATGGGCTATTATTAGTAAGGCTTTTATGAAAATTCATGTATAAGTCTTTGGGTAGATATATGTTTTCATTTCTCTTGGTTAATTGTCTTGGAGTAAGATGGTTAGAAAGTATGATGGGTGTAAGTTCAGCTTTTTAAGAAACTGCCAAACTGTTCTTCAAGGTAGTTATACCATTTTATATTTCCATTCAACCGATAATTATTAAGGATCTACTGTGTCCCAGGTGCCATCCTAGATGCTGATGACACAGCAGTAGTCAAACCAGGTAATTATGCAAATCCTTATTCAGGAAAGCTGGAGAGTGTCCCAAGTTTGTTCACAGGAAGCAGTGGGGTGGAGCTTCGTAGGTTAGATGTTTACTAGGGACTTCCCTGGAGCCAACATCTGCAGCAGGAGAGGAAGAGGAAGAAAGTAGGATCACACTAAGGGAAAAGTCAGTCTGCAAGTGCAGGCCCAGTGACAGCTTTCGGGAACCCCATGGGGAGTTGTGGAGCTAAAAAATGCTGAACCAGAGTTGGCTGGCACTGGGCCCAAGTGGCTGGCATTTATACCCCACCTACATCGGTCACTGGTTGTGGAATACCACAGGAAGGACCCAACCTGGGGCAAGACAGCTCTCTTCAGCAGCGGGTTATCCCTGAAAATAGTGACAGCTGAAGGCTATCTGCTGATATCCGTGCCAGCAAGTGGGGCAACAAGACTTTACTTGAGTTCACGGGGATCTAGTAAGTATGTCTCTGTGCCTGTCACAGTCTACCTTTGCACTGATTGGATCCACTTCTCCATATGCACCCGGGGAGGGGCTTCTCCAGGATCCAGTGAGTCTGCATTACTAAGGAAAACTGAGAAGAAGATGGTTACCAGAACACACTCTAGCCCGCACCAGACTGCTGCAGCTAGTCCTGTGGCCAAATAGGTACTTAACTCCGTTCACCATCCATTCTAGATTCCCTTCACCTTCAGCTTCTAAGTATGATGGTCTTAATGGCTTATAGGTGGCATTGTCTGGACCTTCATCCCTTGTCACCCTGCCTTTCTCAAGTCTGGATTGCTCCCTTGTACTTTTATTGACAACCCTGGGGAGTACCAAGAAGCACTGAGTGGATTGCATAGAAGCTAAATACATTTCTCCTTGATTCCAACGTGTAATAACATCTCCACTTTTCCCAATGACCAGATTCCATTACCCCTGTCAGGACACTGACTCCTCTCTCTGTCGGTTAGTTGATGGGCATAGAGAGGATAAAAGGGGCTCAGGTGGAATTTGTAGCTTTTAATTCAGTGAGACTCTTGTCTCATCAATGACAATTAATGAAAGTGATCCTTCTTTGAGGACCAGGGCTTCTGACACAGCAGAACCCATTGTTCCCGGTACAGCTGTATAAATTTCCCCAACTGGGTCAACTGGAGTGATGGCAAGTTGGGGCACTCCTGCTTGCACTTCTTATTTTCCACATCCATTTTTATTTTATTATTTTATTTTATTTATTTTATTTCTGAGGACACAGAGCTCTTCAAATGTCCTTCACTCCAGGTGTATACTGAGTTCAGACGATGACTCCCAATGATATTAAAATTTTGCCTCCTTCTGCAGTCCGTTCCGATGTCCTATTAGGGAAGCAGCTTCTGCTTGGCACAAAAGGTCATACAACCATCGGCTCTCATGTTCATGGGTCTGTTTCCACAGGCCATTGCTGTAAATTCGGTCTCCTGATCTGCTGGGATATTCTAAGGGGATCCCATCACAGCGGGTCAAACATTCTGTAAGATCTTAGATGAAAGTGAAGGCAAATAAAGGCATGGAAAATGTCTGTATTTCTCTCAAAAGGATCATTGGCCATTCCACAACGAAGAGTCCAAATCTCTTCAATGCACTCGCATATTTGACACTCAACACTAATTTCTGCTGCTGGAAGTTTGGACATTGAACAGCAGCATAGCTAGATTTGCCTATGAAATGCAAAGACCCATCTTGTTAGGCCCAGACATATAATCTGTCTGACGCTTTGTGCACGTTCACATCCTAACAGAAATGAGGTAGCAGTTAAGAGAGGCTAAGTGACATCAGCTGACCGAGTCATTCTGTCTTCTTGGTTGTTCAAAGCCTTTTTGATGCTGGATGCTGTCCATTGAGTGTGAGCTTGTGATATAAAAATTTTCACACTGCAAGCTCACTCCCATATTTCCAACCATGTATGTCTTCTCAGGCTTCCTATCCCTGGGCCTCCATTTTTTCTCCTTACAAGCTATGAGTCAACATACATTCTAACCTCCAGCAATTTCTCTTTCCACACAAAGTGGACTACCAAGTGTACCACATGAAGTCCTTCCCACTGAGGAGATACTTTTCTCTCCACTGTCTTTAAAGGCCACCCCTGAGTGCAGCTGCGTAGAGTCATACCCATGTTTGAAAGAAGAGCAAAAGAAAACCAAAAAAAAAAAAAAAAAAAGAAAAGAAAAAATAATATGAGGAGAGAAAGCAATGAAGAATAAAAGAAAAGTACAATAGAGGCCGGGCATGGTAATCTCAGCACTTTGGGAGGCTGAGGCAGGCAGATCATGGGGTCAGGAGTTCGAGACCAGGCTGACCAACATGGTGAAACTCCGACTCTACTAAAAATACAAAAATTAGCTGGGCGTGGTGTCACGTGCCTGTAATCCCAGCTACTCAAGAGACTGAGGCAGGAGAATCGCTTGAACCAGGGAGGCGGTAGTGAGCCGAGATGGCGCCACCGCACTCCAGCCTGGGTGACAGAGTGAGACTCTGTCTCAAACAAACAAACAAACAAAAAACTATATATATATATATGTATGTATACACACACACACATACACACACACACATATATACACACACATATATATATACACACACCTATATATAGAAAGCAAGAAAGAGAAAAGAAAAGTACACTAGAGAGAATCAACAAAATCAACCAAACCAAAAGTCGGTTTCTGAAAAGACTGACAAAATAGCCAACATTGGCAATATTGGTGAAGAGAGAAAGATGGAGAGCAGTGGGCACGAGAAAAGAGAGAGAGAACACAAAGGAACAATATTAAAAATTAAAAAGCAGAATATGATTAGACATAAACAATAAAGATAATACCAAAAACAATTTCATACTGATATAAATGAAGGCCTAGACAATGTAGAAATTTTGAAAGATAAACATATCCTGCCTAAACTAACTATAGAAGAAATAGAAAACTTGACTAGACTTAACAATCATTAAAGAAATTACTGTGGACTACTAGAAGGAGCAGGGAGCAGATATGGGTTGAAACCCTATTTATTGGATACTATGCTCACTACCTGAGTGATGGGATCTGCACCCCAAACCTCAGCATCACACAATATCCCCATGTAACAAACCTGTATGTGTAACCATTCTATCTAAAAATAAAAGTTGACATTAAAAATAATAGATCTTTAGTTTAAAAAAAAAAAAAAAAAACCTCAAGGAGTAGATAATTCCAAGTTCATACAAACTTTACCAAAGACTGAGATAACAGCATACACTCCCAAGTATATTTTATGAGGATAATCTTGACTCTAAAATGAGATAAGTATAACAGGAGAAAGGAAATGTATAATTCAAGCTAAATGCTAAATTAAATACTGCAGACTCAAGTGATGCACAGAAATGATAATAAACCAGAACAAGTTTGGTTTATCACAGCAGTGTAAAAATGCTTTAACATTAGAAAGGAATGTTAATGCAAATCATCACATTAATGGAAAGAAACAAGATTGGGCTACCATTTTAATAGACAGGGTAAAATCATTTAATACAATCCAGTGCCTGTTCATGGAATACACAAAAACAAACCAAAACACAACTCTTACCAAACCGGAAAAAAACAGATGGAAAAATGCATATCTACAAAATAATCTGCACCAACATTTGTGCACACTGGTGAAGATTAACATGGATTATCCTTAAAAATCAAGAACAGGACAAGATTGCTCAATATTGTCATTTGTGCTCAACAGTGGTGGCTCTAGCCAGTGCAATAAACAAAAGATATAAAAGATATAATGATTGGAATTAAAAAAAAAACCAAACGATCATATCTATACAGACAATATATTATTTACCTGTATGGAAAAACCTGAGATAATCAACAAACTCTCGGCATTAATTGCAGCTAAGAAGAAAGTCAATTGTATTCCTATAAATCAGCAACAACCACTTAGAGGAAAAACAACTCTTCAATGAGCACCAGTTATAACTGCCACAAAATAGTAAGGTACACAGAAATAAGTCTAACAAAGATGCTTAAGACTTTAAATGAGAAAATTATCAAATGTTATCGAGAACTATCAACTCCAAATTAGGCAGATATAAAGCATGCTCATGGAAGAACCCGTATGATAAAGATGACAGTTTTCTCCACTTAATCTGTGTATTTGACGTGATTCCAATAAAAAATCCAACACAGCTTTCTATGGAACAATAGACTCTATGACTCCAGAATGTGTACTGAAGGACCAAGGGCACATAATATCCAAGAATATGTAGAACAAAGTAGAGGGGACCGGAGGGGACATCACTTACAAGATAGCAAGTTTTAATAATTAAGATAGTAAGATAGTTCACTCATATGACAACTAGGCCAATATAATTGATAGGATAGAGAGTCCATTAAATATAGGAAAACTTGGCACGAGAGGTTTGCCACTGAAGGCTAGCTGAAGAAAAGACAGGCTATTCAATATATAGTGCTGAATCCATTGGTTATACCCATTTTTTAGAGAGGAGATTGGTATCTCACTCCATACACAAATATAAATTCCAGAAATTATAAAAGAAAAAATACCTTAGTGGAAAAAGAAGGAGGTTAAAGATATCTAAATGAAAAACTACAAAACACTGCTGAAAGAAATCATCGATGACACAAACAAATGGAAACACATCCCATGCTCATCGATGGGTTGAATCAATATGGTGAAAATGACCATACTGCCCAAAGCAATCTACAAATTCAGTGCAATTCCCATCAAAGTACCATGATCATTCTTCACAGAATTAGAAAAAAATAAATTCTAAAACTCATGTGGAACCAAAAGAGAGCCTGCATAACCAACACAATACTAAGCAAAAAGAACAAATCAGGAGGCATCACATTATCCGGCTTCAAATTACACTACAAGGCTATAGTTACCAAAGCAGCATGGTACTGGCATAAAAATACGCAGGTAGACCAATGGAGCAGAATAAAGAACTCAGGAATGAGGCCAAATACTTACAGCCAACCGATCTTTGACAAAGCATACAAAAACATAAAGTGAAGAAAGGACACCCTATTCAATAAATGGTGCTGGTAAAACTGGCAAGCCACATATAGAAGAATGAAACTGGATCCTCATCTCTCACCTTATTACAAAAATCAACTCTCAAGATAGATCAGAGACTTAAATCTAAGACCTGAAACCACAAAAATTCTAGAAGATACCATCGAAAACCTCCTGTAGACACTGGCTTAGGTAATGAATTCATTCCTAAGAACCCAAAAGCAAATGCAACAAAAACAAAAATAAGCAAGTGGGACCTAATTAAACTAAAAAGCTTCTGCACAGCAAAAGAAATACTCAGAAGAGTAAACAGACAACTCACAGAGTGGGAGAAAATATTCACAAACCATGCATCCAACAAAGGACTAATATCCAGAATCTACAAGAAACTTAACAAAAATCGGCAAGAAAAAAGAAAACTCCCATCCAAAAGTGGGCAAAGGACATGAATAGACAATTCTCAAAAAAAAAAAAAAAAAAAAAAAAAAGATATACAATCAGCCAACAAACATTATGAAAATAAATGCTCACCATCACTAATTATCAGGGAAATGCTCATTAAAACCACGATGAGATACCACCTTACTCCTGCAAGAATGACCATAATTAAAAAGTCAAAAAATAATAGATGTTGGAGTGGATGTGGTGAAAAGGGAACACTTTTACACTGCTGGTGGGAATGCAAACTAGTACAACCATTCTGGAAAACGGTATGGAGATTCCTTAGAGAACTAAAAGTAAAACTACCATTCGATCCAGCAATCCTACTACTGGGTATCTACCCAAAAGAAAACAAGTCATTATATGAAAAAAGACTCAAGCACATGCATGTTTACAGCAGCGTATTTCACAACTGCAAAAATATGGAAACAACCTTATTGCCCATCAATCAACAAGTGGATAAAGAAGATGTGGCATATATACACCACAGAACACTACTCAGCCATAAAGCAGAACGAAATAATGGCCTCTGCAGCAACTTGGATGGAGCTGGAAGCCATTATTGTAAGTGAAGTAACTCAGGAATGGAAATCCTAATATCGTATGCTCTCACTTGTAAGTGGGAGCTAACCCATGAGGGTGCAAAGGCATAGGAATGACATGATGGACTTCGGGGACTAGGAGGGAAAAGTGGAAGGAGGGTGAGGGATAAAAGAAGACTATACGTTGGGTACAGTGTACACTGCTCAGGTTACGGGTGCACCAGAATCTCAGGAATCACCACTAAAGAACTTATCCACCTAACCAAAATCCACCTGTATGCCCCCAAACTATTGAAGTTTTTAAAAATATTAGAACAATTATGAGAGTGACTAAGTTTATGTCCTCTGAGCAGGAAAGACTTTTTCGCAAAAGTAACCACAACCCATGAACACAGGACGTCTTTCCACTTATTTATGTCCTCTTTAATTTCTTCAAGCAAAGTGTTGTAGTGCTCAGGGTAAATGCTGATTACGTCTACTCCTGAGTATTCTATTCTTTCGTGCTACTGTAAATGTAATTATTTTCTTAATTATTTTTGGACTGTTGATTGTCAACGTACACAAATGCAACTGGTTATGGTGTATTGATTTTCGATCTTGCAACTTTGACAAATTAATTTATTAGCTCTAGCAGCTTTTTGTGTGTGTGTGTGTAATCTCTAGGGTTTTCTACATAGAACATCATGTCGTCTGTGACAGGGGATAACTTCTTTTCCATCTTAGATGCCTTTTATTTCTTACCCTTGCCTAATTACTCTGTCTAGAGCCTTCGATAGTACATTGAGTTAGAAGTGGCAAAAGCAGGCATCCTTGTCCTGTTCCCGATCTTAGGGGAAAACCTTTCAGTCTTTTCCGTTGAGTATGACGTTAGCTATAGGTATTTCCATACACGATTTATACTCTTAAGAGAAGAGTATCCTTGTCTTCCTAATCTGTTGAGGCTTTTTATTATAAAACCACGTTGGATTTTGTTAGGTGCTTTCTTCTGCATCAGTTGACATGGAGATGTGGTCTTTTATCATCAGTCTGTTATAATAGTGTATGGATTTATTTTCATGTGTTGACTCATCTTTGCATTTCAGCAATTATTCCCATTCAGTCATGGTGTGTAACCCTTTCAGTATGCTGCAGGGTTCTGCCTGCTAGCGTTTTATCCGGGATTCTGAACATCGGTATTCATAAGGGATATTGCTTTGTAGCCTTCTTGTTGTGGCTTTGGCAGACTTTGGTATCATGGTAACATTGGCCTTATGTAATGAGTTAGGAAGTGTTCCCTCTCCTTCAATTTTTTGGAAGGGATTTAGAAGGAATGGTGGTAATTCTTCTTTAAATGTTTGGTAGAATTCACCAATGAAGCCACCTGGCCCAAGACTTGACTTTGTTGGAAAGTTTTGATTACTGACAATTCCTATTACTGATAACTGCTTACTATAACTAGTAAGGAGATTGTATCTCATAAGAGATATGTAGTCCTCGAGCAGTGGACGATATATTCAAAGTTCTAAAAAAGGAGAAACCTGTCAATCAGGAATTACACATCCAGCAAAACCATCCTTCAAAAATGGAAGGGGAAATTAACACATTCTCAGATTTAAAAATTACTGAAGGCTTTGGGGCAAAGAAGGCGGACTAGATGCAGACAGGAAGAACTCCTCCCAATAAGAGACCGGATCATCAAGAAGACCAGCACATTCCAAACAGATCTTTGGAAAGAAGGCATTGATAGTGGATGGAGGAAGGACACAGACCCTGAGCTGAAAGGGGAGGAAGCTGGGAACCCTGCATCAGGTTGCTGAGGACCAGGACTCATTTTTGGGCCTGAGTGACTCCTGGGGAAGGGGCGAGTAAAACAAGCATAGAGTGGCTCATTCTCGCCCTGGACCTCTGGAATCCGAGTTGCAGGAGACCCCACGACCCCCACAGACATTTGAGATTGCAGGGAGAATTGCCGGGAGAGTTGGCAGAGACAGAATTCTTGCCTGCATGGAGTCCAGAGGGTTTAGCATGGGAACAGCGGCACTGAAGCGTGGCCATGGGCACCCAACCCCAAGCCTCACCATACTCCTCTCTGTGGCTTTAGTGTTTGCTGGCTGCTGGACCTGGACACAGCAGGGAAATCTTGGACACGGGATCCGGCCAGTCTGATCTGAGTGTCCCGCTGTCTGCTGGCCTATCCCAGCGTCCCTCCCTGGCCGCACCCACTTGCAGCACAGCCTCAGCTTCCCAGATGAGGCATTTGCCAGCAGCCACCACCGTAGCTCTTTCACTGGCAGATGCTGCCTAACAGTTAGGGATCTTCTGCAGGCGGGCCCCTGCAGACAAGTGCACCCTCCCGCATCCCTCCTCCACCGATGCACTCTCACCCATAGCCTTCCTGCACTGCTTCACTGGTGAGCCCATGCATTCCGGGGTCCTTGCTGCCCTACCGCTGCTCCATGGAAGTACTTTGGCTGGCACATCCCATCAGAGTGCTGTTGCCAGTGGAATGGGAACACCTCAGCCCCTCCAGAAGGGCAGGTAGTAAACCCTGAGAGTCCAGAGAAAAAACCGTGGACACGTCCCAGCCCCCCAGGGGTAGAGCATGCAGCCCAGGAGCACTGAGCTGTGGCTTGGCTCCCAGTAATCATCCACAAATGAAGCCAGCTGACTAAATTGACTTATACCACATCAAACCCTCAAGGTCATCAAAGAATATAAAAGCAAAAAGGCCCATCCACAGGGCAGCAACTTCAAACATTAAAGGAATGTTAGCCCACACAGATGAGGAAGAACCAGCCCAAGAACTCTGTTGATGCTAAAAGCCAGAGTGTCTTCTTGTCTCCAAATGGCCACACTAGCTGTGCAGTAATGGTTCTTAACCAGACCTATGTGGTTGAAATGACAGACATAAAATTTAGAATCTGGATGCCAACAAAGATCATTGAGATTCACGAGAAAGTTGACATGGCAGCCAAGGAATCTAAGGAATCCCATAAAACAATACAAGAGGTGAAAGATTAAATGGCCATTTTAAGAAAGAACCAAACTGACCTCCTTGAGCTAAAAAACTCACTACAAGAATTTCATAACACACTCAGAAATATTAACAGCAGGCTAGAACAAGCTGAGGAAATCATCTCAGATCCTGATGCCCAGTTGTTTGAATCAAACCAATCAGACAAAAACAAGGAAAAAAAAGAATTAACAAAAATGAACAAAACCTCTGAGAAATATGAGATTATGTGAAGAGGCCAAACCTATGACTCACTGGCGTCCCACAAAGAGAGGGAGAGAGCAAGCAACTTGGAAAACGTATTTGAGGATATTGTCCACAGACATTTCCCCAACCTCGCTAGACAGGTTAGAGAGGCAAATTCAGGAGAGTCAGAGAACCCCGGTGAGATACTACAGAAGACGACCATCCCCCAAGATGCGTAGTCATAAGATTCTCCAAGGTCAAGGTGAAAGGGAAACTACTAAAAGTAGCCAGAGAGAAGGGGCAGGTCACATACAAAGGGAGCCCCATCAGGCTAACAGTGAATCTTTCAGCAGAACTCCTACAAGTCAGAAGAGATTGGGAGCCAATATTCAGCATCCTTAAAGAAAAGAAATTCCAACTGGGAATTTCATATCCAGCCACACTAGGCTTCATAAGAAAAGCAGAAATAAAATCCTTTTCAGACAAGCAAATGCTAAGGGAACTCATTAACCCCAGATCTGCATTACCAGAGGTCCTTAAGGGACTGCTAAACATGGAAACAAAAGAGCGTTGCCTGTCACCACAGAAACACACTTAAGTACACAGCCCACTGGCACTACCAAGCAACTATATAATCACGTCTACATAACAACCAGCTAACGGCACAGTGACAGGATCAAATCCTCACCTATCAATATTAACCTTGAATGTAAATGGGCTAAACGCCCCACTTAAAAGGCAGGGAGTGGCAAGTTGGATAAGGAAGCAAGACCCAACTGCATGCTGTCTTTAAGAGACCCATCTCACACGCAATGACACCCATCACAGGCTCAAAGTAAAGGGATGGAGAAGGATCTATCAAGCAAACGGAAAACAGAAAAGAGCAGGGGTTGCTGTTCTTATTTCAGACGAAACAGACTTTAAACCCACAATGATCAGAAAGGACAAAGAAGGGCAGTGCATAACGATAAAGGGTTCAATTCAACAAGAAGACTTAACTATCCTTAATATATGTGCACCCAACACTGGAGCACCCAGATTCACAAAACAATCACTTAGAGACCTACAAAAAAACTTAAATAACCGCACAATCATAGTGGGAGGTTTCAACACCCCACTGACAGTGCTAGATCACTGGGGCAGAAAACTAACAAAGATATTCGGGACATAAACTCAACACTTGACAAAATGGACCTAACAGATATCCACAGAACATCACACGGAACAACAACACAATATACATTCTTCTCATCTGCACAGGGCACATACTCTAAGGTCGACCACATGCTCAGCCATAAAGCAATTCTCAAAAAATTCAGAAACAAACCCGGAATCATACCAGCCACACTCTCAGACCACAGTGCAGTAAAAACAGACATCCGTAACAAGAAGATCTGTCAGAGGCAAACAATTATATATAGATCTTTCAAAACCAAACAATTATATTATAAGGTTGACTACATGTTCGGCCGTAAAGCAATTCTCAAAAAATTCAAAAACAACCCTGAAATCATACCAGCCATACTCTCGGACCACAGTGCAATGAAAATAGAGATTAATACCAAGAAGATGTCTCAAAACCAAACAATTGTATGGAAATTAGACAACCTGCTCCTGAATGACTTTTGGGTAAAGAGCAAAATTTAGGCAGAATTCAAAGAAATTCTTCGAGGCTATTGAAAACAAAGGTACAACGTATCAGAATCTCTGGGGGCACAGCTAAAACGGTGTTAAGAGGAAACTTTATGGTGCTAAGTGCCCACATGAAAAAGTCAGACAGATCTTACATTAGCAATCTAACATCGCACCTAGAGGAACTAGAGAAACAGGAGCAAAGTGACCCCAGAGCTAGCAGAAGAAAAGAAATAACCAATATTAGAGCTGAACTGAAAGAAGTTGAGACGTGAACCACCCTACACAAGGTCAAAGAAACCAGAAGTTGGTCCTTTGAAAAAATAAATAAGCTCGACAAACTGCTAGCTAGACAAACAAGGTAAAGAAAAGAAAGGGAGAGAGGGCTCAAATAAAACACAATCAGAAATGACAAAGGTGACATTACTGCGGACCCCACAGAAATACAGCAACAACAAAAAAATCCTCAGCGACTATCATGAACACTTGTACGCACATAATCTAGAAAACCTAGAAAAAATAGATAAATTCCTGGAACCATACAACCTCCCAAGATTCAACCAGGATGAAACTGAATCTCTGAACAGACCAATAACGAGTTTCAAAATTGAATCAGTAATAAAAAAGACCCACCAACCAGACAAAGGCCTGGACCAGACGGATTCACAGTCCAATTCTATCAGACATAGAAAGAAGAGCTGTAACCAATCCCTAATGAAACGATTACAAAAAATCGAGGAACTGGGACTCCTCTCTAACTCATTCTACGAGGCCAGCATCATTCTGATTCCCAAACCTGATGGAGACACAATGAAAATAGAACACTTCAGGCCAATATTCCTGATGAACCTAGATGCAAAAATCCTCAACAAAATACCAGCAGATTGAATCCAGCAGTACCTCAAAAAAACGAATCCATCATGATCAAGTAGGCCCTATTCCTGGGATGCAAGGTTGGTTCGACATGTGCAAATCACTAAATGTGATTCATCACATAAACGGAACTAAAAACAAAAACCACATGTCATCTCAATAGATGCAGAAGAGGTTTTCAACAAAATTCAACATCCCTTCATGTCAAAAACCCTCGACAAACTGGGCATCAGTGGAGCATACCTCAAAATAATAAGCGTCATCTAGGACAAACCCACAGCCAACATCCTACTGAAAGGTCAAAACCTGGAAGCATTCTCCCTGAGAACCAAAAAATAGCCCTGAATTACCAATGCCACTCCTCTCCCACCCCTGGCCACAGCAGCGTGGTGTGGAGAGCATCTCTGGGTGCAGGGGGAGGGAGACCACAGCATTTGTGAGGCAATTACCTCAGTGCTATCCTGTTAGAGCAGAGAGGTAAACCGGACCAAACTCAGCTGATGCCCACTCACAGAGGGAGCATTTAAAGCAGCCCTAGCCAGAGGGGAATCACTGATCCCAGTGATCAGAACCTGAGTTCCCACAAACCTCACCATGGCAGGCTACAGCACTCTGTGTCTCCAAGTAAATTGGAAAGGCAGACTAGGCCATAAAACTGCAAGTCTTAGGTGAGTCCTAGTGTTGAATTAGGCCCAGAGACAGTGGACCGGAGGTGGGGGGGGGGTGTCACACGACATACTGAGATACCAGCTGGGGCAGCCAAGGGAGTGCTGCCATCACCCGTCCCCTAACCCCAGGCTGCAAACCTTGTGGCTCAAAAAGAGACCCTTTCCTTCCACTTGAGGAGGGGAGAAAGAAAAGAGTGGTGAAGACTGTGTCTTCCATCTGGGATACCAGCCCAGCCACAGCAAGATAGGGCACCAGTCAGAGTCACGTGGCCCTTGTTCCAGGAGCTAGCTACCAGACGACATTCCTAGACATGCCCTGGGCCAGAAGGGAACCCACTGCCTTGGAGGAAAGGACCTAGTCCTGGCAGCACTCACCACCTGCAAACTGAAGAGACCCTGGGACCTGAATAACCAGCAATGATGCCCAGGCACTACACTGAGGGCCTTGGGTGAACCTCTGAGACTTGTTGGCTTCAGGTGAGACTTGGTACATAACCAGCAGTGGTGGCTATGGGGCAAAACTCCTTCAGTTTGAGAAAAGCAGAGGGAAAAGTAAAGGGGATGTTGTCTTGCATCTTAGCTACCAGTATGGTCATAGTGGGGTAGAGCATCAAGCAGACCCTTGGAGTCCCCAGTTCCAGGACTGGACTCTTGGACTGCATTTCTGGACCTGTCCTGAGCCACAGGGGAGCCCACTGCCCTGAAGGGTGAGTTCCAGGCCAGGCAGCATTCACGACAGTTGACTTACAAGACCTTGAGCCTTAAGGGAACATTGGCAGTAGTCTGCCAGTACTCCTTGGGGCCTAGGGTGGCGGTGGCTACAGGGTGAGGCTCTTCTGCCTTTGGGAAGGGGAGCAAAGAGTGGGAAAGACTGCGTCCTGTGGTTTGAGTGACAGCTCAGCCACAATACTTAGAACCACAGGTAGCCTTCTAAGGTTTTTGATGCTAGTCCCTGATTCCCAGATGGCACTTCTGGACCCACCTGGGGCTTGGTGGACCTCTCTCCAATGAAGGGAAATACACAGTCCTAGCTGGCTTTGCCACTTGCTTATTGTAGAGCCCCAGGGCCTTGAGCAAACAAAGGCAGTAGCCAAGGAGTAATCACAACAGGCCTTGGGGGAGACCCGGTGCTGTGCTGGCTTTGGGTCTGACCCAGTGCAGTCATAGTAGTGGTGGACGCATAGTGGTGGCTGCAGGGGTGCTTGTGTCATTCCACCCTCAGCTTTAGGTGGCTCAGAACAGAGAAAGAGAGAGAGAGAGAGAGAGACTCTGTATGTTTGGGAGAAAGTAAGGAAAGGGAACAAGAGTCTCTGCTTGGTAATCTAGAGAATTCTCCCGGACCTTGCCCAAGAGCATCAAGGTAGTACCTCTATGAGTCTGCAAGAACCACAGTGTTACTGAGCTTGGGGTGACCCCTAAAGCAGACACAGCTTAGACCCAAACACCCAGGTCCTTTCAAATATTTGAAAAGCCTTCTGACAAAGGACGGCTACGAATAAGCCCAGACAGTAAAGACCACAATTAATACCTAACTGTTCACATGCTCAGAAACTGAAGAAAAAAATATTAGCATCACAACCATCCAGGAAAATATGACCTCACCAAATAAGCTAAATAAGCTACCAGGAACCAATCTTGGAGAAACAGAGGTATGTGACCTTTCAGACAGGGAATTCAAAACAACTGTGTTGAGGAAAGTCAAAGAAATTCTGGATAATGCAGAGTAGGAATTCAGAATTCTGTCGGATGCATTTAACAAAGAGACTGAAATAATCTAAAAGAATCAAGCAGAAATTTTGGAGCTGAGAAACGCAACTGGCATACTGAAGAATGTATCAGAGTCCTTCAAGAGCAGAACTGATCAAGCAGAAAGAAAGAATTAGTGAGCCTGCAGACAGGCTATTTGAAAATACACAGAGGAGACAAAAGAAAAAAATACACAGAAATGAAGCATGCTTACAGGACCTAGAAAACAACCTTGAAGGGGGAAAGCTAAGAGTTACTAGGCTTAAAGAGGAGGGAGAGAAAGAGATAGGAGTATAAAGTTTATTCAAAGGGATAATTACAGAGAACGTCCCAAACTTAGAGAAAGATATCAATATCCAAGTACAAGAAGGTTATAGAACACCAAGCAGATTTAATCCAAAGAAGACTACCTCAAGGCATTTAATAATCAAGCTCCCAAAGATCAAGGATAAAGAAGGATGCTAAAAGCAGCAAGAGAAAAGAAACAAATCATTTACAATCACGCTCCAAATGTCTGGCAGCGGACTTTTCAGTGGAAACCTTACAGGCCAGGAGAGGGTGGTATGACATATTTAAAATGTTGAAGGGGAGGAAAAAAAAACCAAAAAACAAAAAACGCTTTTATCCTACAATAGTATATACCCTAGAAGATATCCTTCAAACATGAAGGAGGAATAAAGACCTTCCCAGACAAACAATACCTGAGAGATTTCATCAACACCAGACCTATCCTACAAGAAATGCTAAGGGGATTACTTCAATCAGAAAGAAAAGGATGTTAATGTGCGATAAATTATCACCCGAAGGTACAAAAGTCACTGGTAATAGTAAGGACACAGAAGAACACAGAACACAGTAACACAGTAACTGTGGTGTACAAACTTCTCTTACCCTAAGTAGAAAGACTAAACGATGAACCAATAAAAAATAATAACTAGAGCAACAACTTTTTGAGACATTGTCAATGCAATGATATATAAATAGAAACAACAAAATATTAAAACGTGGGGGGATGAAGTTAAGGCACAGAGTTTCTTTTTGCTTGCTTGCTTTATGTTTGTTTGTTTGTGCAAATAGTGTTCAGTGGCTATCAGGTTAAAATAACAGGTTATAAGATAACATTAGTGAGCCTCATGGTAACCTCAAACCAAAAAAAAAAAAAAGACAATGGATACACAAAAAATAAAAAGCAAGAAACTAAATCTTATCACCAGAGAAAACCATTTTCACTAAAGGAAGACAAGAAGGAAAGAAAGAATGAAGAAAAGACCACAAAACAACCAGAAAACAAATAATAAAACGGCAGGACTACATCCTTACATGTCAGCCGAAACACTGGATGCAAATTGGAAAAACTCTCCCATCGAAAGTCACAGACTGGCTGAATGGGTGAAGAAAAAAGGGTCATTGATCTGCTGCCTAGAAGAAACACACTTCACCTATAAAGCATACATAGACTAAAAATAAAGGGATGGAAAAAGATACCCCATGCCAACGGAAGCCAAAAAGAGCAGGAGCCGCTATACTTACATCATACAAAACAGATTTCAAGACAAAAACTATAAGAAAAGAAAAAGAACGTCACTATGTAATGATAAACGGGTTGATTCACCAAGAGGATGTAACTTAATTTTAAATATATATGCACCCAACACTGGAGCACCCAGATACATGAAGGAAATATTATTCGAGCTAAAGAGAGACATGGGCCCTGACACGGTAACAGCTGGAGACTTCAACACCCCACTTTCAGCATTAGACAGATCTTCCAGACAGAAAATCAACAAAGAAACCTCAGACTGAATCTTCACTGTAGACCAAATGGATCTAACAGATATGTACAGAACGTTTCATCCAACAGATGCAGATAACACATTCTTTCCCCCAGCACGTGGATCATTCTCAAGGACAGACCATACCTTAGGTCACAAAACAAGTGGTAAAACATTCCAAAACCCTAAAATAATATCAAGCATCTTCTCTGATCACAATAGAATAAGACTAGAAATCAATAGCAAGAGGAATTTTGGAAACTGTACAAGTACATGGAAATTAAACAATACACTTCTGAATGACCAGTGGGTCAATCCAGAAATTAAGAAGGAAACTGAAACGAATGGCAATGGAAACACAACATACCAAAACCTCTGGGATACAGCAAAAGCAGTACTCAGAGGGAAGTTTATCGCTATAAATGCCTACATCAAAAAAGAGGAAATTTTTCAAATAAACAATCTAATGATGCCTCTCAAAGAACTAGAAAAGAAAGAGAAAACCAAACCCAGTATCAGTGGAAGAAAAGAAATAATAAAGGGGAGAGCAGAAATAAATGAAATTGAACCGAAGAAAACAATACACTGAACAATCACTGAAACAGAAAGTTGATTTTGCGAAAAGTTAAACAAACGAGACAAACCTTTAGCCAGACTAACTAAGAAAAAGTGAAAGAAGATACACGCAAATAAAATTAGAAATGAAAAAGGAGACATTGCAACTGATACTGCAAAAATTCAAAGGATCATTAGTGGCTACTACTATGAACAACTATACGTCAATAAATTGGAAAACCTAGAAGAGATGGACAAATTCCTAGATACAAACAGCCTACCAAGATTGAATCAGGAAGAAATTCAAAACCAGAACAGACCAATAACAAGTAACGAGATCAAAGCCATATGAAAAAATCTCCCAGTAAAGAGAAGCCTGGGACCCAATGGCTTCACTGCTGAATGCTACCAAACACTTAAAGAAGAACTGATACCAATCCTACTCAAACTCTTCCAAAAAGTAAAGGACAGAGTACTGCCAAACTCATTTTACCAGGCCAGTATTACCCTGATACCAAAACCAGACAAAGAAACATTAGAAAAAAAAAAAAGAATGAAAGAAAAAGAAAACTACAGGCCATTGTCTCTGATGCATATTGATGGAAAAAAATCCTCCACCAAATACTAGCAAGCCCAATTCAACAATACATTAGAACAATCATGCATCATGACCAAGTGGGATTTATCCCTGGGTTGCGAGGATGGTGCTACATACACACATCAATCAATGTGTTACATCAAATCAATAGAACGAAGGATAAAAGCCATATGATCATTTCAATCGATGCTGAAAAAGCATTTGATAAAAAATTTAACATCACTTCCTGATAAAACCCTCAACAAACTGGATATAGAAGGAACACACCTCAACATAATAAAAGCCATATACAACAGACTGACAACTAGTATCATATTGAATGTGGAAAAACTGAAAGCCTTTCCTCGAAGAACTGGAATACGACAAGGATGCCCACTGTCACCACTGTTGTTCAGCATAGTACTGGGAGTCCTAGCTAGAGCAATCAGACAAGACAAAGACATAAAGGGCATTCAAATTGGAAATGAAGAAGTCAAATTGTCCTTGTTTGCTGATGATATGGTCTTATATTTGGAAAAAACAAAAGACTCCACAAGAAAATTACTAATAACTGATCAACCAATTCAGTAAAGTTGCAGGGTACAAAATCAACATACAGAAATCAGTAGCATTTCTATCTGGCAACAGTGAACTACCTGAAAAACAAAATTAAAAAGTAATCTCATTTAAAATAGCCACACATAAAATTAAGTACCTAGGACTTAACTTAGCCAAAGAAGTGAAGGATCTCTATAATGAAGACTATAAAACACTGATGAAGAAAATTGAAGAGGACACCAAAAAATGGAAAAATATTCCATGCTCATGGATTGAAAGGATCAATATTGTTAAAATGTCCATAATACCCAAAGCAATCTACAGGTTCAATGCAATCCCTATCAAAATACCTATTTTGATACTATTTCTATTCACAGAAATAGAAAAGAATTCCTAAAGCTCCGGGAGGCGGAGCTTGCAGTGAGCTGAGATCTGGCCACTGCCTGGGCGACAGAGCGAGACTCTGTCTCCAAAAAAAAAAAAAAAAAAACACACAAAAAAAAAAAACACAAAAAAACTTCACGCAAAACTGCCAAATTGTTTTTCAGAGTGTCTGGGCCATTTTATATTTCCACCGACAATGAGAGACAGTTCCTTTTGTTCTTTTTCCAGCACTTGACAGTGAAACGGCATGGTACCGATAGAAAAACAGACATATAGACCAATGGAACAGAATAGAGATCTCATAAATAAGACCGCACATCTACAGCCATCTGACCCTTGACAAACCTGACAGAAAGAAGCAATGAGGTAAGGATTCCCTATTCAATAAATGGTGCTTGGAGAACTGGCTAGCCATATGTAGTAAATTGAAAACGGACCCCTTCCTTACACTTTATATAAAAATTAACTCAAGATGGATTAAAGACTTAAATGTAAAACCCAAAACTATAAAAATCCTAGAAGAAAATCTGGGCAATACCACTCAGGACATAGGCACGGGCAAAGACTTCATGACAAAAACATCAAAAGCAATTGCAACAAAAGCAAAAATTGACAAAGGAGATCTAATGAAACTAAAGAGCTTCTGCACAGCAAAAGAAACTATCATCAGAGTGAACAGACGACCTATAGAGAGGGTGGAAATTTTTGCAATCTATCCATGTGACAAAGGTCTAATATCCAGAATCTACAAGGAACTTAAACAAATTTACAAGACAAAACAAACAACCCCATTAAAAAGTGGGCAAAGAACATGAACAGACACTTTTCAAAAGAAGACATTTATGCGGCCAACAAACATAGGGGAAAAAAAAAAGCTCAACATCACTGATCATTAGAGAAATGAAAGTCAAAACCACTGTGAGGTACTATCTCACAACAGTCAGAATGGCGATTTTTAAAAAGTCACGAAACAACAGATGCTGCCGAGGCTGTGGAGTTTGATCGCTTTCAAACTGTTGGTGGGAGTGTAAGTTAGTTCAACCATTGTGGAAGACAATGTGGTGATTCCTCAAGGACCTAGAAGCAGGAATACCATTTGACCCAGTAATCCCATTACTGGGTATATATCCAAAGGAATATAAATCATACTATTATAAATATATATGCATGTGTATGTTCACTGCTGCCCTATTCACAATACCAAAGACAACGAATCAACCCAAATGGCCATCAATAACAGACTGGATACAGAAAATGTGGTACATATATACCATGGAATACTATGTAGCCAAAAAAAGGAGCAAGATCATGTCCTTTGCAGGGACATGGATGGAGCTGGAAACCATTAGCCTCAGCAAACTAACACAGGAACAGAAAACCAAACACCACATGTTCTCACTTAAAAGGGGTAGCTGAACAATGAGAACACATGGACACAGGCAGGGAAACGACACACAGTGGGACCTGTCAGGGAGACGGGGGGAGGGAGAACATCAGAATAAATAGCTTAATGCATGCGGGACTTAATACCTAGGTGATGGGCTGATAGGTGCAGCAAACCACGACACACGTTTACCTATATAACGAACCTGCACATCATGCACATGTATCCCGGAACTTAAAATAAAATGAAACAAAATTTAAAAACACATGAGAATTTTTTAAAAAGAAAAAGTTTTAGGCCTAAAAATGACATTAACTTCATGAAAGCAGAAATCCAAGAGTTCATATTTTTAAAGCGCTGCGAAGTGAAAGCAGAAATGTCAATGAAAGTGAAATTGACAATTAATAACTAGCCACATACAAAATTTTTTTTGAGACAGACTCTCACTCTGTTGCACAGGCTGGGGTGCAATGGCGTGATCTCGGCTCACCGCAACCTCCGCCTCCCGGGTTTCAAGCGATTGTCCTGCTTCAGCCTCCTGAGTAGTTGGGACTACAGGTGCCCGCCACCACACTTGACAATTTTTTTTTTTTTTTTTGGTAGAGACAGGGGTTTCACCAAGTTAGCCAGGCTGGTCTCGAACTCCTGATCTCAAGTGATGCGCCTTCCTCAGCTTTCCAAAGTGCTGGGATTACAGGCATGAGCCACCACGCCTGGCCGCCACATACAAATTTTACTTAAGATCAATGTAAATAACTATTGGATTAATAAGAAAATTCAAATTAAGAATATTTTACAAAGTCACAGTAATTTAGAGAAAGTCTTCTGACTGGAGTCAGGGGACTTGAATTTATCTAACTGCTTCTACCAATACTAGCTTAATGTTACAGAAAAACATCAATTATGACCTTCTCCACTACTATTCACTAAAATAGAAGCTATTGTTTCAGAAAAGTGCTCAAAACATAAAAATGTCTTCAAATATTAATAAAGTAATCACATTCTAAAAATAATTATACCATATATTATTGCCAGAGAAGGTGGTGACATTCCAAATAAAACTAAATCCAGAAATTTCTCATGGAAAAAAAAAAAGAGAAGTATGAATACTTCTTGCCTTCTTCTCATCTTATTAATTGTGACACGGAGTAGACATTTTTTTCCCGTGACTTGGCAAATTTTGTTTCTCAGTTTCGAGTGTTGATCAGCTTCCACAATTTTATTCTTTGTTCCTTCTATGTCATGAATATCTCCAAGGAATCCTATAGTGTAATTTTTTTTTTTTTTGCAAGTGTCACTTTCACTGAGATATCTTAATCCTTTCCATCAAAACCATTTTGCAATTTCCACTTCCAGCATTACTTTTTGTCATTTGTTTGCATGCTTTTGTCTTTGTTGGCCAATTACCTTTTTAAACTATCCAGTTCTTTGGTAAAATGTCATATGAGTGGTTCACTGGAAGACAAGGAGGAAACTCAGCTTCATTCTTGGCTGTTGATGCATGAAATAAATAATAGATACTCAGTGACCAAAGATGATTAGATTTTGAAAGAAAAGTGACATGACTGGTCACTGACCCTGATGCTCATCTATAATTTAAATAGTGATTTGTGGAGTGACACAAACAGAATTTGAAAGAAGTGACATGACTGGCCACCGATCATGATTCTCATCTGTTATTTCAGTAGCGATTTGTGGACCGAAGAGCCAGCAGCAATGTTTGGTCTTTATGTAGTTACTGACAGTCAGTTTACCATGGTAAGTGAAATTTGACCCATACTGTGAAGGGGCTGGTGTTATTTAACTAAATCACGGTAAATGACCTTAGTGCATGTCGGAACTGTGCAAAGGGAGGACTGTATGTAAAAATACGGTTGACCAATTTTTAATATTGACCTGGTATACGGCAATCTAGGTACACTCACTCATTAGTTCTAGGAGGTTTTTCATAAATTCCTAGAAATTTTATACATAGCCATCATGTCAGTAAATAGGGACACTTTTTCATGACTTCATTTGCAATCTGTGTGCCTTTTAGTACTTTCCTTTGCTTTATTGTACCGATTGGGTCTTCCAAGGAGGTATTCAATAGGAATGCTCAGAGTGATTGTCTTTGCCGCAGTGCTATCATTTCAACATGTTGAACAATGCAAACACATTAGTAATCTGTCTTCTTTTTTTTTACTATGTCTTTGACCTGCAGTATCTTATCATTTCAACCCATAAACAATACAAATAAGTTATTAACTAGTTATTCTACATTTTTGTTTCTCACTAAGTCTTGAATATACCACGTGCATTTTACAGTTATCGTATATCACATTTTGGAGTAGCCAAATTTCTAGTGCTCAGTAGCTACATGTGGCTAGTGTTTACTATACTGAACAGTGCAACTCTAGGGGAAGAGCAGAGGGAGCAAATACATATGGAATGATGTGTACCATGAAGGAAATGTACATGGTACATTTTAAAACAGCATGATGAAGTAAGGGAAGTAATGGGAGAGAAGTGGGATAAGTAAGGAGAGGGAAGAGAAAAACCTCTCGGAGGATGTAACATTTAAGCTATGGCCTGAGTCTTGATGAGCTATCCAACAGCATAAAGAGGCCAATGTGGTTTGAGCAGAGTATGCAACGGGCAAAGCAAAAAAAAAAAAAAAAAAAAAAATCTGGGATATAGATGGGTTAAATAACTTTCCCAAATCCCCTAAGAAAAGAGCGGGGAAACCGACAAATCATAGGAAGATCTGTACTGTGAGTGACGTCGTGTAGGGTCTTGTTTGCCTATTCAGTCTTAGCAGCAGGAACAGTACCTAGCTAATAACAGATCTTTGGTGAATCTGTGTGAAATAAGGGCAAACTGAGCCCCACGCTTCTGAGACCTAGGAAAGGAGATAGCAATATACTGATAAAGGCACCAGTAGGTAGTGGGCATAGTTTGTTTGTTGTTGTTTTTCATTTTAATTGCCAATGGTTTGTCATAAGCAGCCTAAGGCAATCATGAACACAAGAAGATTAAAGGACCTCAGTGAGTAATATTATTACTATTATTGGCTTCAGTAACCAGCATCTACTCCAGAAAAACATCCAGGAAAGGTTTCAATTGTCCTGACTTGCGTCAAGTACCCATAAGTGAACCGATCAGTGTGGACAGGGAAATGGTGTGCCACGACTGGGTCAGCCCATGTCACGTACCCAACACTGTGGTCAGTAACAAGGAGGAGGATGTAGAGGACAGTGAACAAGAGACCCACAGGACTTCGTAAAGTCTGCTGTTTCCTTCTTAGAGGTTTTCTTTTATAGAGGTCAGTTACACATCCAGTCTTCCTAACACCAGTTTCCTGGAATAGCAGAATTGTACATTATGTGTCTTTACAAATTGGGCTTCAGGCAAGAACACTCAAGTGTTTTAGTGGCCACACATCGGTGATGAAACAACTCCTTGCCCTGTGAAAATCACTCAGAGTGGGTGGTCTAGTTCACGTCGTTCTGTGGTACTGCCTGCAGCATCACCTTCAATGAGGCCTGCACTTCAGCAAGCTTGTATGTCCAAACTGCCATGAGAATGCCATTGTTCATAGCAATGGACAGGGACAGGATAAATCACGTGCTTCAACTCCATCAAGGCTGTTAAGTGCTGCAGAAGACTCGTGAGCATAGGCATTGTAATGGGGTTGAAGACAAAGCTAGAGACACAGAGGTAGGAACAGTGGTTCAGGGTTGGGATGACAACAGAGAAAGCAGAATCAGTTATCGGGCAGTTGTCTATCTCCAGATGCTGCAGGGCCCCTGAGACCATCTCCAGCAGAGCCTGGAATGGCTCAGAAACTTCCCAAGATATCTGATTGTTTGTCAGACTCAACAGTCTTAGGTGGGTAACCTGAGAGCTCTGGGATAGGACAGTGATGTCTCTGGTATAAAGTCCACAGAAAGACACATACAGTGTACAAAAATGAGATGGCAGGACTCTGTAGAGAGAAAAAAGGAAGGCATTTCTGAAGAATGAGGGTTGGATTAGAGCAAGCAGTCCTGAATTATAGATACTTATGACTCTAGAATAAAGTAATCTGTATATCCATTGCAACAGCAGTTAACATTGTGAACTTTAGAGTCAGACTCAATAGATTTGTGACCCTAAGAAAGTTACTTTTCCACGCTGAGATAGTTTTTTAATCTTTCAAATGTGCACAACAGCGATTATTATAGAGGCTTGTGGGATAGATTAAGTGAAAAAGAATTTAACTTAGTGCCTACGGTATAATTAGCGTGTATCTAGTTCAGTTATTTGATGGGGACGGGTCTGGGAAAGCAGCCGACTGAGAATTCCCTTTGATGAATTTCCAAATGACAATTTCTCCATTCCTGTCCTAAGCCTCGGGAAAACTACAGGAACAAAACGATCTGGCGGTATTACCTATTGTGACCAGCCCATGGGGATGTGCATCAGTGCTACAGCATCAGATATTTCTCCGACTGAATGCCTCCCTTTCCTCTCTAGAAGGCTACATACTCCAATAAAAGAAGGACTGCTGTCTTTTTCACCAATATGTCGACAGAGTTATCTTAGTGTCTGCACATGGTTGATTGACTGACTGACTGACTGACTGACTGGGCACAGCTGACTTTTCTAATCGTGTCTTTCTCCTCAGCATGAGGGACCACACTCTCTAGCTTGGCCAGTTTAAAACACCCAGTAGTGCCTGTGCTGATGTGGAAGGAGAAATAGCTTACAATGTGTTTAAGAATATCTAAGAATACTCACGACTGTAATCCCAGCACTCTGGGAGGACAAGGCGGGTGGATCACGAGGTCAGGAGATCGAGACCATCCTGGCTAACATGGTGAAACCCGTCTCTACTAAAAAATACAAAAAAATTAGCCGGACATGGTGGCGGGCGCCTGTAGTCCCAGCTACTAGGGAGGCTGAGGAAGGAGAATGGCATGAACCCGGGAGGCGGAACTTGCAGTGAGCCGAGATCGTGCCACTGCACCTCCAGCCTGGGCGGCAGAGCAATACTCCATCTCAAAAAAAAAAAAAAAAGAATATCTAAGAATAGTCGCAGTCCTTTGTTCATAATGGGGCATTCAGGGAACCCAGGTCCTTCCCCAACTTCTCACCCGAAAATTTTGTCCAGCTGATCTGTGAGGCAGAAGAAAGACAAGCTGAGTTCCTGGAGGTTGTTCATCTGCTCAAGATGAGTGAGAAGAGGTGAGAAGTTTCTCCTCTTACAGGATTTTAAAAAGATTTTAGACAGACCAAGTCTGTCCTGGTGGATCATCTGTGTCAAAAGGGCTTCACTCAAATAAGCCTGATCTACTTCCAGGTGATCAGTGCATCCCAGATCCAAAAACTACAGGACGCTTTTGTGGGCAGACACTTGAGGAATTTGCAAATCTGTGCAGCAGAGATACAAGGACCCAAGGCTCTGCTCAACTTTACCCAAAAGGAAAGAAAAGAACTGCCTTGTTCTCAAGGTACCATCAAGGGAAATGTCCACTAACAATCCCATGCATTCCCTGGATGGGCTGAGACTCACACTCTAAATGCACAATTTCCAGGCACCTAACACTTCGCTTGGCTTCTTCTATTTTCAGGATAGAGTGTTGAGAGTAAACACAAGACTGAAAACAAAACGAGAATGTGCTCCTGATCTCAGAGCACGTGGTTCTGCTGTCTGGGTCCTGCTTTAAATCCAGGACCTCCGTTTTGGCCGTCTGCAGGAAGAGGAAGAGACAGAATATGAAAGGTAGCCGATTTTAATATAACCCAGCAACATCAATGAGGGGAAGGAGGGACAAACCTTTATCTTCGCTCTTCACTCTGTAAACAATCTACCAACAAAGTTTTTTTCCGTACAAACTCAACATCTTTTACTGTTTTTCCCATCCTTCCTTCTCCTCCAATCCTCCCTAGTCTCAATGTCCATGTTGTTCTTCTATGTAATCATACCCAGTAGGTAAATCCATCAATAGTATTCTCAATCACCTCTATTCCATAATCACCTCTGTAAGACATTAGAGTCCTTGAGGTGACCCCAAGCGTTGGATCAACAACCTCACAGAGATCCTCGGCATTCACCATCAACTACGTTTGGGAGACTGTTAGGCCACCCCCTGCCTCAGGCTCCAGCATACCCTCCTGATGACTCACTACGTCTCTAGTGTACATAGGGTTACCAAGAGGAAGAGCTCTGGGCAGGGAAGATCTGCGGACCATCAATCGTGGCTCCCAAGATTTCATAGTGTGACTCCTGTACACTCAATGGTCCAACATGGAGACAATGGGAGGGCCAAATCCTCACCATGGCCTTCAGTTTCATCTTCTGCCCACCTAAGAAGGCAGTGATGAACAATGGAACAAAGAGGTCTCATGGGAGCTCCTCAAGAGCATGGATAGCTGCAGGCTCATCACTCAGCCGACTCCATGCAGCAAGCTCTAGCAGTGTGGCTGGCACCTTTTGGTCCATCGACATGAACCTGCTTTAGGGTGAGGAACATTCACATATCCTGAGAGGATTTTCACAGTCTCTTGCCTGCCACCAAAGATAGCAATAAATGAAATATGTATTGAACAAGTATATGGTGAATCAAACAACCACTTCAAGAGACCTCTACTATTGACATGGAATAGAAATAGACTTGTATGTGTGTATAAATGTCTCTGTGTGTGTCTGTCTGTCTGTGTGTGTATACACACACATATATATTTAGATAAGATAAAATGCCATTTGAAATCAGCTGTAAGTCAACAGAAGGCAATGTCGACCACCCAGGCACCTGCCTCCCAATGTTTCGTGTCAAAAGGATATAAACCAATCAGAAAGGAAGAGGTAAATCTATACAGAAGCCACATCCTCATCGTTACTTAGAAACAGATAATGCCAAATCTTTAGTAGTGAGTAAAAGGAGAAAAAGCATGAAATCCCAGCACATGATCTGTCATGCTCCCATCACTAGGCTTTGTGGCAAGCAGAGACAGACCCAGAAAAGCTGCAAGAGACACAGAGAAAGGAAGAGGCAAGGGGCCTAAAGTTGATCCGAAACTACAGTTAAAATGACTGAGCCCAGACTAAGTCTAAAAAATACCAAAAAGGTGTCCCAGATAATAAGAGCAGGGACTATAGGGAAGATCCCCTAAAATATGTGTAATTTAAAGAGGTAGAGATGATCTTAGAATGCAGTCTTTGGGTTGGGTGCAGTGGCTCACGCCTGTAATCCCATCACTTTGGGAGGCCCGAGGCAGGAGGATCACTGAGTCCGGGAGTTTCAGACCAGCCTAGGCAATATAGTGAGACCTCGTCTCTATGAAAACTTAAAACAGCGGCCGAGTGTGGTGTTGTGCGCCTGTGGTCCAAGCTACTCGTGAGGCTGAGGTGGGAGGATCGCTGGAGCCCAGGAGGCAGAAGGTGCAGTGAGCCGAGATCACACCCCTGCACTCCAGCCTGGGAGACAGAGCGAGACTCTATCTCAAAATAAACAAACAAACAAACAAACAAACAAACGTAGCCTTTGAAATGCACAGCTTCTGGGGAAGAGTAGGGGTGGCAAACGGAAAGGGAGAAGCATGCTTTGCCACTTTGGTAATGATGGGGAAGGAAACAAAAGGGGAAAATGAAGAATCTTACAAGACATAAGAGAACCACAGAATCAGAGCACTCGTAACTTCTTTGTCCACTACCAAAACAAGCAAGCGAAATCAGTAAATCTAAGGCCTGAATTTTTCTACACTGACAGAAAATAGCACCATTAAAATAGGAATCTGGTAAAACAAGCCAATATCATAAAAATGAACAAAAGGAACGATAATTCCTTACAAAAACATTCCAGAAAGAGTAAAAGAGCAGAAGACAAAATTTCACACATATTAAACAACCATGAAACAGAAGGAAACTGTACGTCAACCTTCCAGACAGAATTACTTCCATTCAAACAAGCATTTGAGGATATAAAACCTGCCTTGAATTAGAATATTATTTAAAATTCTAAACTCAGAAATGGGCTTAGAAAAAAGTCTGAAGTAATGATTTGATATCCAGCTCAGCTGATCCTTCACAAGTATCACAGCTTATAGAAAAGCAGACAGGAACTTAGGAAATTACGTGCCCATCAGCCCTTCCTGAGTACTCCACTAGAGCAAGGGTCTGCAAACTATGGCCCATTGGCTGGAATATTTACTATATGGCTCTTTACAGAAAACATTTGCTAACTTATATTCTAAAGGATAAACTGGGATTGTGATTCCACAGGTAATGACAGGAAAATCTTCCCTACGACATCTGATGGCGAGCATTTGGTATCTAATACTAAAATAAAGGTGGAGCAAGGAAAACGACTAATGTGCATTTATTTTATATTGTGGAAAAAAGAAATAGTGCAAGTAAAATAAGAGAAGTGAGAGAGAGAGAGAGGAAAAAAAAAGAAAAGAAACTTTTTTTTTTTTTCATAAGGCAGTAGACGAGTGTTAAAAGGAGATTGGGGGTTAAAAACAAACTAGTGGACCAGAGAGTAAAATGTTCAATAAGAAAGCAGGTGCTAAAAATAATTTTTTTAACATCAAAGTTTACATGCCAACGTTAAAATTGAAAATTCACGGTGAAGATATAATACTTAGGAATATTTATGCACCAAATAACATAGCAACCACCTTTGTAATGCCAAAAGGTATGGAGACATGGAAGCACAGTAATAATAGGAGATTTAATACATGGCAAGTCTCAGTACAAGGCAACTCCAGTGGTACAATAAAGAGACGTATACCGAAAATGTAAACAACACAATTAATAAGATACATTGTGTGTTTGTATACACACATAGGCATACATACACACACATAAATCTATACCTTGGAAATAAAGAATATACCACCTTGTCAAAAGCTGATGGCACGTTAACAAAACGTGATCAAATTACCTCACTAATTTCCATAAAGTAGAAATATTACAACCAACCCTCTGCAATCACGATGCAACAAAAGTAGAACTTACTAACACAAACTGAAAGCAGAAAGGATCTTCTGCCTGGAAAAAATGTTAAGCCTTCTATTAAGCAAATGTCGAGATAAAGAGGAGATGCAAACTGAAGTTACAGAAATATTTAAGAAGAGTGACAATGAGAGCTTACATATGAGAATCTGTAGAAGATATTTAAAGCACTGATTGGAAGCAGATTCAGAGCACTAAATACTCTCATCAGTGAAAATGAACGAATAAAATTAAATAAAGTAAAGCATTGCCTCAAAAATCTAATAAAAGAACAACCCAGGAAACCAAAATAAACACAAATAAAGAAATAACATAAAATCAGAAATTGCCGGGTTTGGTGGCTCACACCTGTAATCCAACCACTTTGAGAGGCTGAGACGGGAGGATCTCTTGAGGCCAGGAGTTTGAGACCAGCCTGGGCAACATAGGGAGACCCTGCCTCTACAGTAATAATAATAATAATAATAATAATAATAATAACAATGATTCATTAGCTGGGCATGATGGAACATGCCTGTAGTCCTACTTACTGAGGAGGCGGAGGTGGGAAGATTGCTTGAGTCCAAGAGCTCAAGGCTACAGTGAGCTATGATCACAACGCTGCACTCCAGACTGAGTGATCCAGGGAGACTCGGTCACTAAAATGAATGAATGAATGAATGAATGAATAAATAAGCAGACATTAATAAGATACATAGTAGAAAAACAATGTGTGTATATTTATTAAATCAAAATCCTATTTTTTTAATTGGACAAACTCACTAGCTAGACTAATGAAGGAAGAAAGGGAGAGAGCACAAATATGCAAAATAATAAATGACAAATGATAATCATTTAAACAGAAAAGATTAGGTTACTTTTCAAACCTGTATATAAAGAAATCAAAAATACACATGAAATAAATAATTTCCTAGGAAAATACAGATTATCAAGGTTTTTACTCTAATGCTGGAAGGCTTAAATTGGCCAATTTTCACAGAAAAAAAAAATAGAAAAAGTTATTAAGGAATAACTCCCAAGGAGCACCTGGCTCAGATGCTACTACAGGTGAATTCTACTGAACCGTCAAAGATCAGATAGTACCACAGTGCCAATGCTCTATAAATTATTCAACAGCATTATAAAGGAAATTTTCATAACTCCCTTTACGAAGCAAGTGCGACATGGATAGATAAGTGTAGATGCAAAAATGCTAGATAAAATATTAGCAAACAACATCCAACAACACATTTGAAAAATCATAATATACTTTGGCAAAGTGGGATTTCTCCCATCAATACAGATTAGTTCAATATTAGAAAGTACCTTGATATCACCCACCATATTAATACACTTAAAGACAAATATCATATGGTTATCACCGCAGATGTTGAAAAACCTTTGGAAAAATTCAATTCCTCTTTCTGTTAAAAAATAGAAAAGCCTTAAGAAAATAGGGACCACGGGATGCTTTCTTAACATGATAAAACATATATACCTAAGTCCTAATGCTAGCAACTCATTTAATGGGGTTGCTGGGGGACACTCAAAGTTTTCCCCTGGGATCAGGAACAAGGAAAGCATGCCTACTACCTCACACCTATTCAATCTTGTATTACAAGTATTAGTCAATTGACTAGAGAAATCGATCATTTTCCTAGGAATGAATAAGAAGAACTAAAAAGCACAGCAAAGAAAACAATCAAGAAAATGAAATGGCAACTTACACATTGGGAAAAAAAATACTTGCGAACCACATATATGAACAAGGAGTTAATATCCAAATTTTGTAAGGAAATCACACAACTCCATAGCAGAAAAGCAATCAAATTTAATCAATGGGCAAAGGACCTGAATAGACATTTCTCCAAAGAAGACATACATAATGACTAACAGGTATATGAAAAAGTGCTCAACATCATTAATCATCAGGAAAATGCAGATAAAAGCTACTATGAGGCAACACCATACAACCATTAGGATAGCTATTATCAAAAAGTCAAGAGATGGCAAACATTACCGAGTCTGTGGAGAAAAGGGAACCCTTGTACACTGTTGATGGGAATGTAGATAGGGACAACCATTATGGAAAACAGTATGGAGGTACCTAATAGATTCTTTTTTCTGTTTTAGAAATAAAATGGTCGTTCTAGATTTTTCTATTTTACAAAAAAGAAAAAAATATGGTAGTGAAAAACAGAACTATCATACGACCCAACAACTCCTTTGCTGGGTATCTACTCAAAGGAAATAAAATAACCACCTTTTAAAAGCAGCTGATCTTTGAAAAGTATCTGAACTCCCATGTTCACTGCAGCATTAATCACAATAGCCAAGATATGGAAACAATCTAGGTGTCCATCAAGGGACGGACGGATACAGAAACTGTGTTGTATATATACACTTAAAAAGGAGATCTTGCCATTTGCCAAAACATGGATGAATCTGGAGGACATTATGCCATAACAATGAAATAATAGTGAAATAATCCAGATACAGAAAGAGAAATATTGCATGATCTCACTTATATGTGAAATCTTAAAAAATGAAAGTAAAATAAAACTCAAATATACAGAGACACAGAATAAAGCAGTGGTTATCAGGGTCGGGGTGGGGCGGAGGGGATGGGAGGAGGAAAGGGGAAGATGTAGGTAAGAGGATGCAAAGTAGCAGATATATAGGATGAAAGAGACTAGAGATCTAGTGCACAACATGCTGGAATACAGTTTATACAATTGTACTATTAAATGCAATGTGGGATTTCTGCTAAATGAATAGATTTTAGATACGATGTGGGATTTCAGCTAAATGAATAGATTTTAGCACCTCCTGCTACCAAAACCAAAAATGGGTAACTATGTGACATAATGGGTATGTTAATTTGTTCCACTATAGTAACTATTTTACTATCTATATGTGTCCCATAACACCATGTTGTATACCTTAGATATACACAATAAAACTTACTTTTTACAAAGAAAAGTAAAGCCATCTCTATGTGCGGATGATATTATAGTATACCTGAAAACCCCTATAGAAACAATGATAAATCAACTGAACCAGTAAAAGAAGTCAGTAAGGTAGCAAAGTATAAAATTAACATACAAAAAAATCAGCAGTCTTTTAATACACACACAAAAAATAAGCAGCTGGAGGACGCATTCACAGACAAGGCCCCATATACACTAGCAACAAGGATTTAAGTTTAGGAATAAACTTGGTAACAACATGTATACAAGAAAAATTGTAAAATATGCCTGAATGACACCACGGGAGACTTGAACAAATGGAAACACATACGCTGTCTGAGACGGTCTGAATGTTTGTGTACCCCCAAAATTACTATCTTGAAATCTCTACCCGCAAGGTGATACCATTAGGAGGTGGGGCCTTTTGAGAGGTGACTGGGTCATGAGGGTGGAGCCCTTATGAATGGGATTAGTTCTCTCATAAAAGAGGCTCCAGAGAGCTGCCTTGTCCCTTCCACCATGTTGAGGAAACAATTAGAAAGCACCATCGATGAGGAAGAGGGCCCTCACCAGACACCAAATCAGCCAGCATCTTTATCTTGAACTTGTCAGTCTCCAGAACTGCAAGAAATAAATTTCTGTCATTTATAAACAACCTAGTCTACGGTATTCTGTAATAGCAGTCCAAACAGACTAAATCACTGTCCTAGATGGAATAATTCGGCATTAAAAAGATGTCAGTTCTTCCTCAATTGGCGTATAAATTTAATTCAGCCTCAGAAATGCCAGCACACATTTTTATGCATTTAGGAAAATTGATAATAAAGTTAATATACTTTTTGAAAACATGCAAGCATAGCCAGGAAACATGTGAAAAAGAAAATCTATGAGAGGGGACTTATGATACCAGCCAGAAAAGCACACTATAAAGCCCCTGTAATTATGACATTGTGGCACTGGTGCAAGAATAGACTAATAGCCCAGTGGACTAGAATAGAAAACTCAGAAATACAACCAAATCGTATGAAAGTTAGTACATGATAAAGATGGTATATAAACTCTCTAGGGCAAAGATGGACATTTAATAAATGGTCCTGGAACAACTGAGACGTCCAGAAAAATAAAGGTAGATCCACATAACACAGCGTACACAAGAATAAACTGCAAATAGGTTAGGGATCTAAACATAACAAATGAAACCATGTAAGTTCTTGAAGAAAACATGGCAGTGGTCGGGGAAGGAGGGGCGGCTCACGCCTGTAATCCCAGCACTTTGGGAGGCTGAGGCGGGTGGATCGCCTGAGGTCAGGAGTTTGAGACCAGCCTGGCCAACATGGTGAAACCCCGACTCTACTAAAAATACAAAAATTAGCCGGGCGAGGTGGCAGGCGCTTGTAATCCCAGCTACTCGGGAGGCTGAGACAGGAGAATTGCTTGAACCTGGAAGGCAGAGGTTGCAGTGAGCCGAGATCGCGCCACTGCACTCCAGCCTGGACGACAGAGCGAGACTCCATATCAACCAAAGAAAAGAAAGAAAAAGAAAAGAAAAGAAAACATGGCAGAACCCCAGTGTAGGGAAAGGCCTTCTAACTAAGATTCAAATTCCGGAGGCAATGAAAGAAGAAAATAGTCTATTGATTTGACCACATAAGGATAAATGAAAGTGATGCAAATGCTTCATAAATATATCAAAGAGCAACTGACGAATTGGTATAAAGTACTTGCAGCATATATCGCAGACAACTGGATAACATTCCAAATATATAGAGAACTCTTAAACATTGAGGGATGAAGGACCACAACAGCAATAAAAATATGGGAGAAATATATGAACAGATAATTCCAACCAAAAGTATAAAAACAGTCCTCAATATATGATAAGTGTCAAAACTTACTCACAAATGTAGACAAAGGTACATCACAGAAACAGTGAGATACCATTTCTCACCTAACCTGTAGAAAAAAGTTTCAAAACTAAGGCGACGTGTTCTGTTAGTGAGGCTGTGGGCAAACTGTCATTCTCTTATATTGCTAATGGAAACGAAAACCAGTACAATCCTTCTGGAGAGAAACTTGGAAACACCTGAGAAAACTACATGTGCACTTAACTTTTGGCCCAAAAATCCTATTAGTGGGAATATACCTTGAAGGTACATTTCTACCAATACAAAAAAAAATAAAATAAAATAAAAATCATGTCCAGGTTTATTCGCGGGAGCAATGTCTGTAACTGTAAAATCTTGGAAGGAATTTAAAAGCCCATACAGGCCAGGCACCACGGCTCATGCCCGTAATCTCAGCACTTGGGAGACCAAGGCGGGAGGATCACTGGAGGCCAGGAGATCCAGACCAGTCTGGGCAACATAGCAAGGCCCTGTATTTACAAAAAAAAAAAAAAAAAAAAAAAAAAAAGTCTTTATTTAGCCAGGCATGGTGGCACACACCTGTAGTCTTAGCCACTTGGGAGGCTGAGACAGTTGTGAATTGCTTGAGCCCAGGAGTTTGAGGTTACCATGGGCTATGATTGTGCCACTGCACTTCAGTCAGCCTGGATTATAGAGCGAGACCTGGTTTCTATATTAAAAACCAAATGCCCAAACGTAGGTGAGTGGTTGAATAAACTATGTGTGGTACAGCCACACAATGGAGTACAATGCAGCTGTAAAAAGGAACGATGAAGATCTCTGTGAAACAATATGGAGTGATTTCCAAGAATGCTGTTAAGTAGGAAAGGCAAAGTGCAAAGGAACATGTATAGTATGCTATCCTTCGTGTAAGAAGGGAATATAAGAAAACGTGTATGTATTTGCTCATTTGGGCAAAATAAATACAGGAAAATTTAAACCAGAAACCGAAGGGTTGATTACCCTACAGGGAGGGCCAGAGAAAGAAGTGGAAAGAAATGGGGAATGGGAACAGGGTAGAAGGGATGACGAAGGAGTGACACTTCCCCAAGTATAGGTTTTTGTATACCCCTGACTCTTTGGATCATAGTAATGTTGCACATACCCAAAATATAAATAAAAAATTAAAATCAACCAGGCTATTGGGGTGAGGGTACCCCAAATCAAACAGAAACAGGTTCAACTAACAATATTACAAATGTGTGTCTTAACCACCCTGAAGGAGACAGGAAGAAAAGATCTAAGATACATAACTTTGGATAGCAGTATTTTGACCATATCCTCTAAGGCCAAAGACAAAAACAACTGTACAAAAATATAAGTTATTAATATGTTTGCAACAGGGGCATTTGTTAGCAATTCAGATGCTACTTTATGTATCTACTGACCAGAAATAAACAGGTATATAAACTATCTGATAATGAAAGCCAGGTCGGAGAACGAATCGACCAGAAAGTCTAGAATGACTGGAATTGAAAGTATCAATACAAGCTCCTGGCTTTTAATAGTTATACATACAGATAGATACCAAAATAAATGTACATGTGTCTATAGGCATGGGTATATACATACATTATTTCCTACCCCTTTCCATAGAGAGCCTTAGCGGCAATGAAACGCCATTAATAATGAACGCACACCAAGATACTGGTTGGTAAATGTCATTCCCCACGAAAGGGAACCAGGGCTCCTTGTAGAAGTTGTTTTAATCCAGGGCTATAAGGGGTGTGTGTGTGTGAGGCGAGGGGGGCACGCACATGATGAATCTGAACATCTTATAGTGCCAGAAAAAGGTACCAAAAAAGGATAGGGTCATATCAAAAGACCACAGAACCAACCAAAATGAGCTCCCAATGGCCAAGGCTAGAAGAGTTCAAGGAACAAAATAATGATATAATTAGATTAAATTTTTATTTTAATTTATTTCAAGTTCCGGGATACAAGTGCAGGATGTGTAGGTTCATTATATAGGTAAACCTGCGCCCTGGTGGTTTGCTGCACCCATCAACCCGTCACCTGGGTATTAAGCCCGGTATGTATAACATAATTATTCAAGAGCCCATACTGAGATAAATAAGTTGAAGAAATAAGTAAATGAGGGAGTAAAGACAGCTCTTCCTTACAGAAGAATTCCAGTTAAAAAATGTAGCAGAAATTAGGACAACAGAAAATCACCATTAGGTAATATTTGCTGTAGGCAAGATCCCTAGACAGATTTTAACAGTAGTGGGTCAAAGTCTGCAAAGAAACAGGAATATAAGAAGATCTATTGTGTTTCTTCTTAAAGAACTTTTCATACTATATTTATTACTAACAAAGAAGAAAATAGTAGCATTACACTGGGGCAAGATAACTCCCACCCCTTTAACCAAGTGATCAAGGTGAACACCACCAGTAACACAAATTATGGATGTCATGTACCCGATATGATCCACACAGAAGGAAACAAAATCATGTTTGCGGTAATGTGGCATAAGACCTAAAATTAGAGGCCCAATTAGATGGATGCCTTGACATCTGGGGAAGAACAGGAGGACCCTGAATGGCCTCATCACAGGTTATCTTCCCTATTGGGTTCCCAGGGAGAAAGGCCCCCTAGCCAAAGTACCCTCCTTATTATTGTGTTGAATAGACACAGTGCCTGCTTATCTCTGGGTGGCATGTTTCAGGTCCCCACCAGCCTGCAGAATTATTCAAACAAGCCAGTCGTCCTCCTCTGAACCAACGGTCACTTCATCCTCTGGTTACTACAAAGACTTCCCCCTGAAAGCCCCTGCTTGTTCACTCTCTTCCAGAGTGTGACACCGCGTGGCTCTACCTGGCGTGAGGTGCCCTCCTCTCTCCGGCTGTGAGTAAATGTTACTAATAAATTGCTGTGGATTCCATCTGCCCAGTATAGGGTACCATGTGTTCAGTCACCCCCATAACACTAGGGTGGGAATCCCTCCCTCACCACTGGGAAAGGGAGGAGAATAAAACAGGTGTGCTTGCTACAAATGCACAACTTCAATCTAATCATAAGAAAACATGAGACAAACACAAATTGAGAGACATTCCACAAAACACCTGACTGGTATCTCCGAAAGTGTCAGGGCTGTGAAAGACCAATAAAGATTAAGGAAATGTCAGCCTGGAGGATTCTAAGGAGAAATGAGGACCAAATGCAATGAAGTGTCCTGAATAAGATCCTAGAATAGAAAAAGGACATCAGTGAGATAACTGGTGAAATTCGCATAAAATCTGTAGATTAGTTAATAGTTATAACATCAACGTTAAATAATATGTAATGTTATATAAATGTATATAATTATACATTTATATACATATACAATTATATGTATATGCATATATACATATACAATTACAATTATACAATGTTATATAAATGTAATAACATCAATGTTAACTTTTGGTAATTAGCATCGATGTAGTACTGTTAATTAGTACATCAATGTAATGTAGTAATTAGTTTTGGTAATTTTTCTATGGTTGTATAAGATGTTAACATTACGGAAATCCAGGCGAGGGCTCTCCGTATAATCATTTTTGTAACTTTTCTGTAAGTCTAAAATTATTTCAGAGTAAAGAATTTTAAAAGACAGAATCAGTGGCTAAAGGGCTGGCAACCTATAAACCACGCTGCTTAACAATAACCACCTGAAACATAGTTAGAAGGATGCATACAAACAGGGATACATGCTCATACCACATCATTCATTAAAAAGGTTATAAGAGATGAAAGCCCAGTGATCTTCAACACATAGGTGAATATGTATTTACTCTTCGGATGAGGAAAGCATTTTTAAGTATAAAAGGCATGAAATACAATAGAAAGAAAAATATCTATACAATCCAATATTTACAATTTAAAGCCCACCATATCAAAATTAACCAGAAACAAAACTAAGATGCAAAAGAGAAATACAACTTTTTGAAGAAGAGAAAACCTGCCTGAGGAATTGTAAAGAGAGAGCAAGAAGTGATTAGCCATACAATTGAAGCTAATCACACGTGAGGATAAGGGACACATAGAGAGTGGAGTGGAGAGTGGACCACTGAGCAATCCAGCTGGATTTGCCTTTCCTATTAATCCCTAAACCTTGACCCTAGGTAATGTAGGCCAAAATAGGCCTAATTTATAGAAAATTTACAGAAGGGCCGGGCGTGGTGGCTCACGCCTGTAATCATAGCACTTTGGGAGGCCGAGGTGGGGGGATCACCTGGGGTCGGCAGTTGGAGACCAGCCTAACCAATATGAAGAAAGCCCCTCTCTACTAAAAATACAAAAATTAGCCTGGCATGATGGCGCGTGCCTGTAGTCCCAGGTACTTGGGAGGCTGAGGCAGGAGAATCGCTTGAACCCGGGAGGTGGAGGTTGTGGTGAGCCGAGATCGCGACATCGCGCTCCAGCCTGGGCAACGAGAGCCAAACTCCGTCTCAAAAAGAAAAGAAAAGAAAATTTATAGAAAAGATATTGTTGTAATTTACCTAACTGGAAGAAGACTTGGAACCAACCTGGGAGCTACACTTCCTCTCAGAATCTTGCCACAAACAAGACGCAATCTTGTGACTGGGGCCCAGCGTCCTAAGGGTTCCTTCTCGAAGCAGTGGGGAGAGGACTTCAATTGGCTCAGCTTGATCAGGTGACATCCTTTGGCCAATCAGCTCTATACTGGGAGGTGGAGCCAGGCTCCTGTCCCTCCCTCTCCTGGAGCTGGCGGGAAGGGGAGCTGGCGGGAAGGGGAGCAGCGAAGGAGATGGCGGAGAAAGCAAGGGTGGGAAAGTGGGAGGGGCGGGAAGGATTGTGGGACAGCGGGGTGGGAGTGTGTGAGGTGGAAAGGGAGGGGTGCTCTGATTATAAGCCTGCCCCACCCGCTGATTTCGTCTTAGGTGAAAAGTGAGGCACAATTCCATTGTGCACGGCCTGGGTACTGACCAGCCAGGGTTTCTTTCCTTTTTCTTTTCTTTCTTTCTTTCTTTTTTTTTTTTTTTTTTTTTTTTTTTTTTTTTTTTTTTTTTTTTGAGATGGAGGATGGAGTCCTGATGCCCAGGCTGGAGTGCGTTGGCGGGATCCCATCTCATGCAACCTCTGCTTCCCGGGTTCAAGCGATTCTGCTACATCAGCCTCCCGAGTAGCTGGTATTACAGGCGCCTGCCACCACGCCCGGCTAGTTTTTCTATTCTCAGTGGAGACGGGGTTTTACCATGTTAGCCAGGATGGTCTCGCTCTCTTGACCTCGTAATCCGCCCGACTCGGCCTCCCAAAGTGCTGGGATTACAGGCGTGAGCCACCGCGCCCGGCCCCAGCGAGGGTTTCTACCAGGCCACGTCTCAACACAGGCAGTTAAAAGCTCAAATTTAGTGGACGTGTAGCAGGAGATGTGTACTTTAAAAACCCGTGGCCACTTGATGGCAAAAGGCTGTCAGATATTAGTGTCTCTGGTTCTCTGATATATTAAAGAAGGAACTGAGTCCTGACCAAAGATAGGAAAAATGTGTTGTTCTCTGCAGTGAAGCCAATAGAGCATTTACATTGATGCCTGGCAAAGGCGGCACAAAGGAGAAAACTTCCACTCATCTAATGATACTATCAATTGCAAGGCAGCCAATATTTGTTTGAATGTCCAACCCTCAGGCCACCCTCCTGATTCCACTTCTTCCCTATTTGATTTTTCCCCCCACAGTCATCTTCTGAAATACCATATATTTTGCTCAAATGCTGTTTTTGGTTTTTATTGTCTGTCTCCCATGGTGGAAAAATACAAATTCCAGAAGGGCGAATATCTTTGCCTATTGCTCATCAATGTATCCTAAGTGCCTATATCAATGCCTGCTTCAGTGGATACTTTGAATGAATAAATGGATTTTTCTCCAGCCACACTAGCCTCCTTTTTGTTGCTCTAAAACTAGCTCAGCAAGCATACTCCCATACCATTATGTGTTTTTCTGTAACAGCCTGGCCTTAGATATCAATATAGCTACCTTCCTTACTTAGTGTACATCTCTGATCACCTTATCAGACATGTGGTACTTTTCTTCATGACAGTTAGCATGTCACTGTGTTGTTTTTATGTTTTGCTTTGTTGTTTTCTTTTACTCTAATTACAGGTAAAGAAGCAGATCAGCTATGTCTGTTTTAATTTTTGCAGTACAGTGTCATCTTTCAGTAGATGGGGTAATGGGCATCAGATATCTTAGGATTCAATCCGTGGCATTGCCACTTTGTAGCTAAATAACCTTGGCCAGGTAAACTCTTCCAAACTTTTATTATACGTCTTTAAACTGGGAATAGTAATAAATTCAACCTCGTAAGGCTGTGATGACATTTCATTAAGACAGTCCATATTCAGTCATGCACCGCATAATGACTTTTTGTTCAGTGATAGGCCACATATATGATGGTGGTCCCATCATATCGTAAGGTGATAGGTGCAGATTCCTGTTCTGATACCATCCTAAGAAGCTAGATTGCTTGTTCACCTTGCCTCTTCACAGATGGCTGGGGTGGGAGCTGAACTTTTACCCTAGCCCCCCTGAGAACATTTCCAATAAAAAAGGGGGTACCAATTCACAACACTTTGTTACCTCAGAGGTGGGGTGGGGGAGTATAGGCACAGTTCCTTGCTAGGCTTCAGGGAAAGGGGAACTGGATGGCTGACTCAACGTATTGTTGCTGCAGTGTGGTGGGACAGAAGCCTAGGTCCCCACTGGTCTCTGAGAACATCAGGGGAAGAAGGGGGAAAGGAGACTGCCAACAAACCCTGCCTCCCACCACCTGATTCCATCTTGATGATGGGTGGACGCGGAGGCACAGCTCTCCATAGGGCCTAGCTTGCACAGAATGCCTGAGGGGGAAAGCAGAGTGTCGATTAGCCCCACCTCACACCACTTCATTGAGTTTGGATGAGTGTAAAGGTTCAATTTGCCACTGGGCATCACTGACACCAGAGATGGGGATAAATGGAATGCTTACTAGTCCCAACTTGGACTGCCTTGTTCAGTGTTATTGATGTCAGGTGAAGGTGAAGGCTCATCTTGCTGCTGGACACCACTGACACTACCCTGACTGGTGAATTGGATCATCACCATCTGCTTCAGAGAGGCAGGATAGAAGACAAGTTTCCTTCTTGTTCCCTGAAACCTCGGGGGGTGGGGGAGGTAAGGTTTTTCCATTGTTGTTTGTCTAGTGTAGGGGAGGGGAATCTGTCACAAAGGTTTTTCAGTCTTTAGATCACTTTTTTTCTGGTCTTTCGGCAGAGGAAATAGGCTTTTCTTGGAGCTTTGTGTCTGCCATTGTTGGTGGTTCTGGACTGTGGGCTTCTGCAGTACCCTGTCTGGGATATTAGGTGGAATTAGAAAAACCAAGGGAATGCACTGCCTGTGTTCTTGCTCGAGTCCTGAGAGCACGAGTCAGTCTGCTTTCCCCTTTCCACGTTTCAGAGTTCCTTTTGCTGGTTTGCTGTTACATTCAGGGTGTTCTGATGTAGAGGGACCTTCTGGGAGGAAAGGGCAAACTCCAGCTTGGCCAGAACTGAAGGTCTCTAGGATGTTTAGTTTTGAGAATTTTATTTTGACATCTCTTGTGGGCCTACCAAGATCTGACCATCTCTTGATCTTCTATTAGCTGGAGAGCAAGCGGTTTCTCGATTAGTAGATGTAATCATAAACTTGCCTTTGTGATCTTTTTCTTCTCCCTGTACTTCCTGATTTCTGAACTCCTATGACTCATGATGCATTCCCAATAAAATCTGCCATATTAAATTCATTTTCTAGCCTGTCATGTTTCCAAGTATGCCTATTTAACTCTCTGAGATGTATTTCTTTACTTATTTATTTTTTAATATTTGTTTCTCTCAGCAGTGACCAAACACTAGTTGCAAACTGGTAGGTTTTCCTTACACAAGATTTTTTTTACAAGTCAGAGTCTGAAAGGTCTGGCCTGACTGGCGGATGGAATCTATATGAAAGAAAAGGACATCTTTATGGAAGATACTGGTAAACTTTTTTGTCAGCTTAGAGCCCGTTGTCCTGGCTTTGCTCAGAAGGTTCGACACTGAAAGACTGTGAAACCTTCTGAATGTGAAATAGTGTATTGGAAGTGTGTCTTTGTTTAATTAATTCCATAGGTTGGGGGTCATGACATTCTAAAGTAAATATGAAAGGAGACTATTTTCTGAAGAATAGAAAAGGCGCGTATAAAACTCATTACACTGACCAAGCATCCACTCTCAGGCATCTTCTTACAGTGACTTCTTAATACAGGCCAATATCTCTGATGAATATCGATGCAAAAGTCCTCAATTAAACACTAGCAAACCCAACTCAACAATACATCAGAAAGATCCTTCATCATGACCAAGTGGGATTTATCCCTGGGATGCGAGGATGGTTCAACACATGCAACTCAATCAATGTGACACATCACATCAACAGAATGAAAGATAAAAACCATATGATTATTTCGATTGATGCTGAAAAAGCATTTGATAAAATTCAGCATTCCTTCCCGATAAAATTCCTCAACAAACTGGGTATGGAAGGAACATACCTCAACATAATAAAAGCCATATACAACAGACTGACAGCTAGTATCATACTGAATGGGGAAAAAGTGAAAGCCTTTCCTCTAAGATCTGGAACATGACAAGGATGCCCACATTCACCACTGTTATTCAACATTGTACGGGAAGTCTTTGCTAGAGCAATCAGATGAGAGAAAGAAGTAAAGAGCATCCACACTGGAAAGGAAGAAGCCAAATTATCTTTGTTTGCTGATGATGTGATCTTATACTTAGAAAAACCTTAAGACTCTACCAGAAAACTATTAGAACTGATCAACCAATTCGGTAAAGTTGCAGGATACAAAATCAACCTGCAAAACTCACTAGCATTTATATATGCCAATAGCGAACACCCTGAAAAAGAAATCAAAATTAATCTTACTTAAGACAGACACAAATAAAATTAAATACCTCGGAATTAACCAAAGAAGTGAAAGATCTCCACAATGAAAATTATAAGACATTCATGAAAGAAATCGAAGAGGACACAATAATGGAAAGTTATTCCACGTTCATGGATTGGAAGAATCAATGTTGTTTAAATGTCCATAATACCCAAAGCAATCCACAGATTCGATGCAATCCCTACAAAAGCACCAGTGACATTCTTTACAGAAATAGGAAAAGCAATCTGAAAATGTATATAGTACCACAAAATACCCAGAATAGTCAAAGCTATCCTGAGCAAAAAAGAACAACACTGGAGGAATCACATTACCTGACTTCAAATTATACTACAGAGCTATAGTAACCAAATCAGCAAGGTACTGGCATTAAAACAGACCCATAGACCAGTGGGACTGAATAGGCAACCCAGGAACAAATCCACACACCTACAGTGAACTCATTTTTGACAAAGGTGCCAAGAACATACATTGGGAAAAGGACAGTCTCTTCAATAAATGGTGCTGGTGCTGGGAAAACTGCGTATCCCTATGGAAAAGAATGAAACTTGACCATTATCTCTCATCTTATATAAAAATCAAATCAGAATGGATTGAGACATCAGCCTATGAAACTACTACAAGAAAACACGGGGGAAACGCTCCAGGATACTGTTCTGGGCAAAAATTTCTGGAGTAATACCCAAGACGCACTGGCACCCAGAGCAAAACTGGACAAATGGGATCACACACAACTAGTTAAAAAGCTTCCGCACAGCAAAGGAAACAACCACCAAAGTGAAGACACAACCCACAAAAAGGGAAAGAATGTTCGCAAACTACCCATCTGACAAGGGATTAATTACCAGTATAATATATAAGGAGCTCAAACAACTGTACTGGAGAAAAATCTAATAATCCGGTTAGAGAATGCACAAAAGATTTGAATACACATTTCTCAAAAGAAGACGTACAAATGGCAAACAGGCAGATGAAGAGGTGCTTAGTATCACTGATCTTCAGAGCAATGCAAATCACAGCCACAATGAGATATCGTCTCACCCCAGTTAAAATGGCTTATATCCAAAAGACAGGCAATAACAAATGCTGATGAGGGTGTGGAGAAAAGGGAACCCTTGTACACTGTTGGTGGGAATCAAATTAGTACAACGACTGTGGAGAACACTTTTCAGGTTCCTCAAAAAACTAAAATTTGAAGCTACCGTATGATCCACCAATCCAACTGCTGAACCCCCCACACCCAACCACACAACCCCCACCCCACACCCCCCCCCCCCAACCACCCCCCCCACCCCCCCCCACCACACCCACATACCCAAAAGAAAGGAAATCAGTACATGGAAGAGATATCTGCACTCCTGTTTGTTGCAGCGCTGTTTACAATAGCAACACGTGGAAGCAACCTAAGTGCCCATCAACAGATGAGTGGATAAAGAAAATGTGCTACATATACCCAATGGAGTACTATTCAGTTTTAAAAAGAATGAGATCCAGTCATCTGCAACAACGTGGATGGAATTGGAGATCTTTATGTTGAGTGAAATAAGCCAGGCACAGATAGACAAACATCGCATGTTCTCACTTATTTGTAGGACCTGAAAATCAAAACAATTGATCTCGTGGACGCAGAGAGTAGAAGGATGGTTACCAGAGGCTGGGAAGGGTAGTGTGGAGGCAGCGGGTAGGTGGGGATGGTTAATGGATACAAAAAATTATAGAAAGAATGAATAAGGTGGGATATCACAGCATTTTGTCTAAAGTCAATAATAGTTGAATTGTACATTTTAAAGTACCTAAGAGGGTATAGATTGTTTGCAACACACATGACAAATGTTTGAGGGGATGTGATGTGATTAGTACACATTGCATGCCTGTTCCAACATATCTCATATACTCCATAAATATATACACCTACTATGTACCCACAAAAATGTAAAAATGAAAACATTTAAAAGAACTTCAGGCTAACGAACTAGGATATCTGGCAGTAAAAATAACTAAACAGCAAAACATTCAAGGTACTGCGTGACTTTGTTCAGCCACTCAGGCAAAAATGAGAGGAGAGAGAAATGCTTTAAAGATGGAATTTGTAAATTAAAAGATAGGGAGAAGGTAAATATGTTGAAAAATTTCACCCTAGCCATGTAAAGAATGAAAAAGCGTGTTTAGGAGTGCAAACTAAAGACATGGCCAAGTGACCACTTTGCTAATGAGATTACCATGGATAGAAGGGAAAGGGGTGCTATTCAGTAAGACAAAGACAACTGAAGAAAGGCCCTGATGAGATTTCAGAGTTTTCCAGGCTGCTCCTCCAGTCACATGTCCAGGGCACAATGCGAAGGCAAAGTTTCCAGAGAGACGCCCACGGGACCTCAACATCTGCTGCCCTGTGCTGCTTTAAGTGTCTGCTCCCCACACCTTCGTGCAGCACTCCTCGGCTGTCCCAGCCATAGTTCAAGGGGGGGCGGGGGGCCGTGTGCTGAACAGGCTGCCGGTCTGGAAGGCTCAAGCAGTGGACCTTGGCGGCATCCAAATGGTGCTAATTCTGCAGGTGCACAGTGTTGACGAGCTGTGGGTCTGTGATGGCCTCCACCTAGATTTCGCAGAATGCTGCAGACAGCCTGAGGACCCATGTAGAGACCTGCCACAGGGGCAGAGCTGCCAGAGAGAGTCCCCACCAGGCCAGTACCTGGTGGGGCTGTGGGAACAAGTCAGTTGCAGAGAGTCCCAATTTGGGTAATGTCTAGTAGAGGTGTGGGAGCTGGACTGCTACTAAGATCCCAGAATTTCAGAGCTACTGGCATTTAATGATACCCTGGGAGAGCTGGAGGAATAAGACTCCAACCTGTGAGAGCTGCTGGGTGGACTGAGCCTAGCAAAGCCATCGAGGCATGCCTGCCTGAGAATCTGGCGGCCCAATCCCTGCCTCAGGTTGCCCAGAAGGCAGAACTTGAACATTATTCTCAAGCCTCAAAATTTAATGTTGTTTGTTCTGACGGGTTTCGGACTTTCTTAGGATCAATTATGCCTTTTCTCTTGCCTCTCTCTCCTTCTTGGAATGAGAATGTCTATCCTACGCCTGTCCCACCATTTTATTTTGGGAATAGACGACTTGTTTTGATTTCACAGACTCACAGCTAGAGGAAATTTGCCTCAGTCTGGATCCTGCCTTGAGTCTCACCCATCTCTAATTTAGATGAGACTCTGGACTTTGGGTGCTGGAGTGAGTTAAGACTTTGGGGCTACTGGGATGGAATTAATGTATTTTGCATGTGAGAAGGACATAAATTTGGGGGGCCAGGGACAGAATGCAATGGTTGGTTTGAATGTGTCCCCAAAAGAGCATGTGTTGGAAACTTAATCCCCAGTGCAACACCTAATGGGAGGTGTTTAGGTCATGAGGGTTGCACCTTCATGAATGGATTAATACCAATTATAAAAGCGCTTGAGTCTATGAGTTTGATCTCTTGCTTTCTCTCACTTGTGCACTCTAGCCCTCCCACCTTCTGCCATTGGATGACACAGAAAGAAGGCTCTCATCAGATGCAAGCCCCCCCCACCTTGGACTTCCCAGCCTCCAGAACTGTAAGATATAAATTGCTGTTCTTTATAAATCACCCAGTGATACAGTTTGGCTCTGTGTCCCCACCCAAGTCTCATCTTGAATTGCAATCCTCACGTGTGGAGGGAGGGACCTGGTGGGAGGTGACTGGATCATGGGGGCGGTTTTCCCCGTGCTGTTCTCATGATAGTGAAGGAGTTCTCACGAGAGCTGATGGTTTTAAAGTGCGGCACTTCCTTGCTCTCTCTCTTGCCTGTCACCATGTAAGACATGCCTTGCTTCCCCTTCGCCTTCTCCCATGATTGTAAGTTTCCTGAGGCCTCCCCAGCTATGCAGAACTGTGAGTCAATTGAACCTTTTCTGTTTATAAATTACCCAGTCTCAGGTAGTATTTTTATAGCAGTGTGAGAACAGACTAACATACCGTACAGTGTTGGGTGTTCTCTTATAGCAGCACAAAATGGACTAAGACAGGTATCCCAGGGTTCACTTTGCCCTCATCCTCAGGACAATGGAAAGCACTCAGCCTGGGCCCTTGCCACCTACTACCTCTAACTGAAAGTGAGTCTGCTGGGTGTCCTGTGGGTTGGAGTGGGAGAGGGGGCCCAGAACCCTTCATGCCCTGTGAGATCCTGAGGCCAAGGATTGGCACTGACCAATTCACCCATGGTGTGGCATGTGGGAAGTGACCTGTCACCAGTGTCTTCACACGGTGTTTGTGAGGAGAATCTGTGAGATCTGGAGCTGGGGTTCAGAGAAAATTGAGGGGATCTGTCAAACAAGGCAAGAGTAGGCCTCAGACCATTTTGTCAGGGTCACATGAGCAAGGTGGAGTTTTCAAAATAAGTCATTTCCTGAAGGGCATAGTGAGGAGAGCCCTGGGAGCCAGAAGAGACTCTACTTCCTGTTCTTAGTGCCCCCTGAGTTTGCTACCAACACCCAGGGAGCTGTTTCCAATTGAGTCACCCCTGCAGAGCAAGCTAACTATAGTCAGGAGACCTGGAACCCAGGTACTTGTAGCTACGGACATGGGGGAACTCTGAGGGCCTGCTGCATGCCAGGTTCTGTGCTTGCTGCATTACATTACATTTTCTTCCTCCATGTACTCCTCATAACAGGATTCTGACAGGCAGAATTACCAGCTTCTTGGCCTGTCTTAGGTTGCTGAAACTTAATGAGTTGCAGAAGCTTGTCAGGGTTCAGTCAGATGCTACGTGAAATTGCCAGCATTAGAACTGAGCTCTATTGGATGGGCGTGATTTCACCATACATAGTTTTAATAAACTCTTGCTTATCACATATTCTTAAGGAAGGACAAAGTTACAAAAATATCTGAAAATAGCTGAATGACAGAAAAAAAAAAAGTTCAGTCCATCTCAGAGAAGGCATATTAGAGACAGACATGGAAAGTATAAAGGACATAGGAAAGATAATTTAGTGGCCACTGGAATGAGAGTAGAAAAAAAGAATCACACCTTTTCCTTTTAAAGTACTGAATGTACACAGATGCTATCTGTTTGTCAGAATCAGACTTATAACCCCAAAAGTCTCCGGACAGATCAGTTTGCAAGGGGAAGGGAGTGATAAAAGGGACTGATATGCAGTGCATCAACCAGAAATTTCTATAATTGTCCATCCCTTAAGAGCAATCCCTTCTTGTGTCTCTATGCCCCGAGAGAGGACACCCAACCCCTGAGAGAGCAGAAGATAAGTCCGCACATGAGAGTTTTAACATTCTGAATGATGGAATTGTAGTATACAAATCACACACCTACACAGGTAGGGGTAACTCCCAAGTCAAGAGTTATAATCTTTCTTTAAAAAAAAAAAAGCATAGCATGAACACTTCTTAAAACAAAAATATATGTTTTTTTTGTTGTTAATTTGCTATTACGTATTTTCAAGTGTTTCTCTCAAGAAATTTTCCTAATCAAAAAATGCTAAACATTATAAATGTATATTTAGAAGATGAAATCATTCTACATCTTCCCATCACTGCGACCCATACATATTCAATGTAAAAAGATTGGTGTATATTTTTCAGATGTGTTTCTCTTTGGGTAAGATGTCTACCTACCTGTCGTAGTCTGTTTTCTACTGCTACAATCAGAACACACAGGCTAGGCAATTTATAAAGAAGACAATTTTATTTGGCTCACTGTTCTGGTGGCTGGGAGGTCTCAAGAGCGTGGCACCAGTATCTGGCAGGGGACATTGAAGGTGTCACACGGTGATAGAGTGTGTGAGACAAGAGAAAATGGGGTTCGGACTTAGCCTTTTATCAGGAGCCCACTGTCATGATAACTAATGCACTCTCACAATAACGACATTAATCCATTCATGAGGGCTCTGAACCTAATCTGTTCTGAAAGGTCCTACCTCTCAACATGGTTACAACAGCAATTAAGTTTCCAACACATGAACTTTGAAGGACATATTCAAAGCATAGCAGTACCTTAAATATATTTTTAAGTATTCGTTTGTAGGTTCTTTTTAAAATTTGCAATCACATAAATAATTTTCTTCAAATTGGCTTCATTACTTATTTGGACATCAGATTTTCATTTCTTCAATTAGTGTGGTTTTGTGGCAGGCCAAGTCTCACTAACACCGGCCTCCTCCGTATCAACTGTTTCAGTTCTGACTCAGTGGTGAAGTTAAATATTAAAAGCTGAAAGAGCCAGTGCCCTCGTCCAAAGGCTGGAATGTAACAAAAGCCCACCAAGAGTTTTGCCTAGGCCTTTCCTGGGCCTTAAAGCATGACAAGATAATGAAGGAATTCTTAACAGGAACCATTCAGGATTAAATGACTTTCACTGGGGATCTGAAGAAACTCCCCAGGTCTCCACAAACAAGCTTTACTGGGGACTCCAGGAGACAAGATAAGGGTATTCACCCCAGCACAGGGACCCATTTAGATTAAGTAAATGTTCTGAGGCTCCAGAAGAAGGTCTTCAGGACTCAGATCTTAGTCATAGATTAGGAGAAGCTAATCACTTGTGTCTTTCGATGAATGCACACTTACACATAGACATAGAGCTTATAAGGTATATAAGCTCTGGAAAACTTTGTAATTCTGCGTTGGTCTGGCGATAATTTCCAGGCCTTCTCCCTGTAACCGGTCACAGAAATAAAAACTCCCTTCTCTACTAGTTCATCGGCATCTTGTTATTGGGAATCAAGAAAAAGCAGCCCGACCCTCGGTTTGATTCAGGGACAGTCTGACATGTGTCCATAGGTTTACTGGAAAATCATTTTGCTTTTTAGGCAAAGTATCTGTTGACATCTTTTGCCCCATTCTCTACTGATTAGCAAAAGTCCTTTGTGGTCAAGCATATTAGGATCAAAGTCTGTAATATTGTTCACAAATATTTACTCACGGCTTTTCACACTTCTGGCGGTGCAAAAAATGTTTTAATTTATTCATTGATTTTTTAAATATAAAAATAATGCAACCCATGGTGGAAAACATAAAACTGAGCAATTGTGTTGTATCAACTACTCAACCACTGGAGATGCCAGCCTTCAAAGGCTTGAAGGCTTCAGAACACAATGGAAAAAAGCTTTAGACCTAATTCTATATTTGTGAGCAATGGGAATAATTGAATGCGTGTTTGGCTTAAAAGTGATACCATGTATAGTGCCTCTGGCTTAAAGTAATTCTGTAAATGTTAATTTCCTTCCCTCCCTGGAGGTCTTTTTCCTGTGCTTCTGCCTGAACTCCACACACCACCAATCCATGTGTCCCTATATCCAAGCCTCTAGAACTGAGGGTTTCATCTCCACCATCATCTTCGCCGTCAAGTGAGGGGGATGTTTGTGTACCTTGTGGGCATGACGTAGACACCAGGGTACTTAAAACTAGACCTGTGACCCTGGAAAAGCTTTTAGTTATATTACAAATTTATTTAGATAAATTAAGGCAAAATTTAAAAAGACATCCATCCACACCTCACCACCCCCCCCCGAGAAAGTCACATATAAAAATGTGAATTATTGAAAAAAATATTTGGAGCATATTTTGTAAGCAAATGCTTGGTATGTAAATACATCTGACTGCCTGAAAAAGTATTGTTCAAGCTCTACAGTGAAATAATTCAGAGAAGAAGTATACATCATGATCAAATGTAAAGATAAAAGTAAAAAAAGCAATGAGATATATAAATATAAAGGCAAATTAAAGATTAGTGTGTGCATATATAGTGAACCAGACTTTGAAGAGTATATATGCCCCTATAAAACTAGCTTTACAATATTATACACATGGAAATATATCTAGAAAATAAAACCTAAATTACCAAGAGCAGACATCTTGTTGTGCAAAATGATTGTTAAAAGAAAAGCTTCAGGCAAACTACGTTTAACAAAGTTTGAGCAAAGAACAATTTACACATCAGGGATCAGTCAGTGCCAGAAGTGGTTCCGTGAGTTCTGCTCCCCAACTTGAGCAGTATTTACAGACAGAACATAGAAGCAAAGTACAGAAATAACTTGATTGGTTACAGCTAGGCATCTGCTTTATTTGGACGTGGTCTAATCAGTTGGCAGCCTGTGATGAGCTGAAGCTGAGCCTCCTGTGATTGGCTAAGATTCTGTTGTTCGTTATACTCCTAGTTCGGTTTTCAATTTGTTTACAAACTAAGTTAGGTTGCAGTTTGTTACCTAGGAAGTCAAAGTAGGAAAACAGACTCAGGCCAATGAATACCTGCTTATTAAATTTAACAGGGTGAAAGGAAGATACAAGAAAATTTATCTAATAAGGACGTATTTTTCCATTTCATTTACGTTTAGAACAAATGTATTAATTTTGAAATCATCCAGAGTAACTGACATACAATTTTTGTAATTTTGTGATACATTCTGGGATACGAATTTCATCACAAAAATGTTGTGTAAATATATTTCTGGATATGAAAAGATAACACGCACACAGAGTATTTATGTCCCACCACACACATATGTGTGTGTGTGTGTGTGTGTGTGTGTGTGTGTGTGTGTGTGTACGCATACACCACACCCCATGTAGCTTTCTTGACATCAGTGGTCAGTGACCTCCGATTTCTAAGTTTTCTTCAGTGAAAATTATTTGGAAAAATAAAACAATACTTACTAAATGTTTTTTTCATTCACAAATGCTGAAAGAAAGTAAAATGCAATCATGATGAAATCTCCTTACTCAGCAATTCTCTTCTTTATTGTGACACACACGACTATCATAGTGACCCTCCTCTGCACTCGCTGAAACTAAAGCCCCTGTCACTGCACTAAGACACTCAGTTTATGCCTCCCCTCCCTTACACACTCGGCTGAGGGAGCTAGTGGCTATTACAGGGTTGGGGTCACAGCAAAGATGGCAGAAATGTGATTTTTATTGAGATAGTGAAATATTTTCTGCAGTCTGGAAATAAATGAATTATACATAAGAAAAGAAAAGTCATGATCAACACCCTACTCAGCAATAATCACCACGTGGCTGGTTCCCGAGAAGCTGTAGTGTGCAGGGACAAGCCCAAGTTTGGGCTTGTGGAAGAGCCAAGAGACATATATAAAGTCACCAATCTGCTTCTTTGTGGATAAAACTTGTTACGTGATCTCCTTCAATCGTCGTGAAACCTTTCACAATAGGTATTACCACTGTCCTACCTAGAAGGAGGGGAAAAGTTAGAGCTGATTAATAACTTGCCTGCTGGGGCTGCTCTTTAACACTGATCAATCCAGAGGCTGAAGTTCTAAGACCTCCAGGTATTCTTCATTAACTTTTTAAACACGAAACCCATATTACTTCTTTAATCATAAAAATCTATTATAATTAAAAAATAAACTACTTGCAAAAAAAGTAAAAGATATATGAAATAATTGGGAAGACAACTTGGCAAATATATCTCAGATGAGACATTAACATCCTTGATACAGAAATAACTTTATAGAGGAATAAGAAAATGATGTCAACCTAGAATTATCATGAAGAGCAACAAATACGCCAAATAAAATGCCATGAAAATGTTCCCAGTTACAGTAACTACAGAAGTTGTAATGCAAAACTTGAGATAATGTACTAAATGAAAAGACAAATTTTCAGAAGTGCGAAGGCTGGGACATCGAATAGACTTTCTTTTTTCCCGATGGGAAGGGTGTCAGGAAACAGGCTCTTCTTATGTACTGTGGGTTTTCATGTCAAAATTTTAAGTTTCACTTGGCAGAATCCATTGAAATTTAAGATGTTCATACTATTTGCATGAAATTTAAAATGTTTATGCCCTTGGTGTAGAGAGAGCCCCAGGGAGCTGATGAGGAGCCAGCATAACATGGGGCCCCTTTTGAATTTCTCCTTATGGTCAATATCCCTGCTCCCTATTGACCCTGCTGCTAAGGGTTAGGGGTTAAAAATTTTCCCAGTGTGCTGATGAGAAATTCTGTGTGGAAGGCCCCATAGAGAAGCTCATCCTCAGACATGCAGACACAGCTCCATACTTGTGTATTCCTTTACACCAGAGCCTCTAGCCTCACAAACCTCTTCCCTGGTGACGTTTCTGAATTTGCAGTTTACTCCATACTTAGGGCCCAGTGGAGTTTGTAGTCAGTAATGGCCACAGCTTTATCTCCTTGCGTGCAAACTGACCCTGCTCTGCACTCGCTGAAACTAAAGCTCCTGTCACTGCACGAAGATACTTAGTTTGTGCCTCCCCTGCAGACACACAAAGTCACAGATGGACAGGCAGACATGAGAGACAAGGGAGTTCATGCTCAGTGAAGGTGGAGGTGTATTCATAGGGGTCCAGATATGTGTTGGAGGGCCCTAGTTGTCATACATTTTACAGATCACAGCCTGCATGAGGTGGTGGGTACTACCACTCACCCTGTGCCACACGAAGCTGTAAATAAGAGTTTGGGGGCTCAGGAGAGAAGAGTGGGCTGGGAAATTAGACTAGTGCTGGCACTTTAGACTAGGGCCTGGCACTTAGATGATGAGGTTTGTTAAAGCTGTTAACATTTCCAAATGCTCTACCTTGAATTCTGGAAAATGAGCCACTGGCTCTTCTGCCTGAAGATGCAGGTGCCATTTAATTGTGAAAAACTGAAGACGATTGTTTCTCTATAGGCCTCTGTAGCTGACGGAGTTATAATTAAACCTTTCAGGCAAAGATCTGTCTGAATATTTAGGGAATTGAAACAAACAACTAACAAACACTATTCAGACTTGCTCTGACTTCGACATATGTGACCTATGTTCTTTGCCACGTAGGCCGCGCCAAAAACTGCTTGAATGTCCTCACAACATGGCAGCTAAAGCCTCCAGAAGAGGGGATGAGCGAGAGTGAGTGCGGCGGGCCGTGGCCAGTCTCTTAAGTTGCACCCTGTCATTTCTCCTCGTTTTTCTAGATTTATCCCCACTTCCTAAGAGCAATCCAATCCAGAGCAAATCTTGACTTCCTTAAGCCCCCGACAAAAGTCAATAAACACAAGCCCAAATCCTAAAATAAGTCATCCCTAACACCCTCTTATTGGGAGATCCCCCATGGGTCTCCCTGGTTCTCCCTCACTGCAATGAGTCAAAAGCCCACGTTTGTTTGGCTCCAGGTATGCTCCTGGTGATCTTTTGGCCAGAGAACACTGCCAGAGGCATGGTCCTGAATTGGCTAGCCACCCAGGGGTGGTGATGCAGAGTTTCTTAAGCCTCATCACTCCTTGTTTCCACAGTATCTGGGCTCCACGCTGGTCAAAACAATCTGTGGGGGACAGCGTCCACTGCAGATGCCTGTACCAAGCTGCGGGTAGATTATCTGTGGTATGGTGAGGAGTGTGAGGTATAAGTAAGGGCTGATTAGGATGGAGGGCAGCAAACGGCAGCCACAGCCAGGAGGGTCCAGCTACAGCTGCTCTGCTCGTGTCGCCGGGCCCTGGAGCACTCTGCTTAGGGATATGGTGGCAGGGAGGCCTGGATTATGGAGTTCATGAGGGCTTAGCTCTGAGAGGAGGCATTATTCCCCATATGTTGCTTCTCTTCCTGCCCATCACGTACGAAGGCATCAAGTTCCTAAACACCTCCAACAAGGGGTGCTTCTCACAGGGAGCCTCCGTGGGGAATGAGCCCAGAAGCAGCTGTAGAAACTCCTGAGGAGAGTAGCCTTCAGGCCCTTTTCCATCCCTTATCTCCAACTAACTTGTGTGCCTTCCCTCAGAATACCTCTGGCTCCTGTTATTACTCTGCACTCCTAAGAGTCTGTCCCAGAACTTGCCTCTGAACTGATATCCTTACCCTTGGAGTCCCTGCTTATAGCACCTGCCCTCAGCCCTAGTGCATAATTGCTGCTGATCTTTGCAAATACGGATTCCATTAGTCCTAGTTGTCTGCTCATGAGACTTTAATGGCATCATTCCCTTAATGATCTCAGAATTCCCCTCCATGCAGCACTTCTTGAGATCCCAACCTCCTGTAACCCCCCTGCTAAAGAAAGCCAGTGGTTGGATGTAAACCCTTCACCCCATTCAATGGCCATATCCAAGAGCAGAAACCTCAAACCTAGATCACTGTTCCTCACCCACACCAAAATAAAATAAAATGGGGAGAAGCAGTGCCTGGGTGTTTTAGCACCCTAACCTGCATGAAGGAAAGCTGGTGATGTAGTGGTGAGAGGGCGCACTTTCTAGGGGTTGAGGAGGGAGGTGATATAGGCACGCCCTGAGGGAAACCAGTAGTCAGGGAATCCCAGGACACTGCTTGCCCCCCAGGAGAATGTCACTGTTGAGCAGGAGATCTGTAGGCTGGACTCATCAACAGTGCTCTGCCAGTACCTTCTTCGTACTTAGCAATTGCTTGATGTGTACATGAAGTCTTCGCTATCACTCAGTCTAATTCCTCTGTATTCAGTGGTGTATTAGTTTGCTAGGGGTACCATAACAAAATAGCACAGACTAGGTGGCTTAAACAACAGAAACTAATTATTTCACAGTTCCAGAAACCAGAAGTCCAAGATCAAGGTATTGGTAGGCTTGGTTTCTTCTGAGGCCTCCCACCTTCATTTGCAGATGGCTGCCGCTTTGCTGCCTCTTCGCATGGTAGTCCCTCTGTGTGAGTGCATCCCTAGTATCTCTAATACTATATGTCCTAACCGCCACATTTTACAAGGACACCCGTTAGATTGGATGAAAGCACACACCAGTGGCCTCGTTTTAACAGAACTACCTTGTTAGAGGTCCTGCCTTCAAATACAATCACATCGTGAGGCACTGGGGGTTAAGCTTTCAACGTGTGATTTTTGGGGGACCATAATTCCGTACATAACAATTGGTGACATTAAAGCACAGAGGAAGGAAGGGGCTTGCCCAACACTTCAGTGACAGGTTCTCCTAGGTCAGGCAAGGTCTGCATTTTGCCCAGCCTTCCTCCTTTGTCGACATGGAGGCCCTATTTACCAAACCTTCGGTCTAATACTTTATGTGACATTCTCCCAATTTTCTTCTTTGGGGCGCCTATGCTCTCCTGGGCAACAGATTTTAAGATGAGGTCATACTGGCGTCCTTATAAAAGGGGGTAAATTTGTACAAGACATGCACAAAGTGAAAATAATGTGAACAGACATAGGGAGAACACAGCCATCTCTAAGTCAAGAAGAGAGGCCTGGAACAGATCCTTCCTTCTTAGCTCTCAGAAGGAACCACCGTCGCTGACACAGATGTCTAGCCTCCACAACTGTGAGAAAATGCATGTTTGTTGTTTAAGCCACCCAGTTTGTATACGTTATTATGGCAGCTCCAGCAAGCTAATCCACCTTTTACAGAGCTCCCTGCTGCCCTCTCAGTACCAGGGTGGATGTTGCTGTTAAGTGTCAAGAGAAAATGATGTTTTCCAAAATATGTGTGGCTCTGGATCCCAGACAACTCTTGGCACTCCCAACGTCATTGGAATCTTATGTGTGTCCCAAATCTTACCACCTGCCTGGTGGCAGTGGGGTGTTTAGGAGCAGAGGCTCTGGTAACAGACTGCCTCCCTTTGATTCTGGGCTCAGACACTCACTAGCTGTATGATCTTGTACAACTTTCACTGTGCCTAGTTCCTCAGCTGTAAAAACTGGGATATAGTGCAACCAATCTCAGAGGCTTCTTTTGAAGACTAAATGGGGCAACTTAGTTACAGACTGTGTAACTGTAGCTCACATTGCCAGTATAATAATCTCTCTGGTCCAGATTATGCCTGTGCTGGTGCTCTGCGTAGGGGCATGGTGACACAGGACAGGCATCAGAAAGAGAAGAAACAGCCCCTAAACCCCCAAATTATTTCGGTTGTAATCTGTTTCCTCCCAGGATCTGACACAGGAGACCATCCTGACTTTGGGGCGGGCATTTAAGGTGGCCGATCAGCTAGCCCTAAAGGCCCAGAAGTCCAGGCCGATGGAAGATTTTGCAGCTGGGAAACTGAAACAAAATCTTCCAAACCAGTCTTTAAGCTTCAAGTTGGCATAAGGAAATTGGAAATACATAGATTCCAGTCCCCAAGGCTCTCTACCTCCTCTCTAGCCTTGGGATTTGAGGTCTTTACATGGGACTGCATGCAGAGAGGGTCTTCCCATACTTCTAGAGACTTTGCCCCTCCAAAAAAAAAAAAACTTCCTTCTTAACTACTTTCTCTGCTGCCAAGGTCTTTGCCTTGGGGGGGCAGCCACCACTCTGGCACCAGGTAGACAGTGGTCAGCCACAGTGCATTGCTTTGCTCCCCTCCCTTGCTGGACTTATCCCAGGGCTAAGCCACTGTGAGGCCACAAGGAATACCGCTCACAGAGGAGCCCCTGATAATGTAGATTAGTAACTACTGGGGGTTAGGGCAGGGATCTGCTAATAGGTACAGGATTTCTTTTTAGGATGATGGGAATGTTATCAAAATAGATTATGGGAATGATCGCACACAACACAGTGAGCACACTGAAAAAAAAACTGAATTGTATCTTTTAAAATAGGAAACTTTTGTTGTGTGAATTATATCCCAATAAAGAATGTAGCACAAGGGAGTGACTCGTGCAGCAAAGAAAGCCTATATTGTCTTAGAGAATACCTAAATTATCACAGAACTGTTGGTAGAAATATGGATGATAAAAGGCACTGCTGTTGAGGGCTCAGAAAGAAGAAACATGTTTTTGGAAACTGGGAGACAGGGTATTCTTGTCACATCGGGGCAGAAAGCTCAGCTCAATTGTGCCTTACATTTGTGTGGAAAGCAGAACTTAAAAGGGATGAACCCGAATATTTATTTGAGTAGATTTCCCAGTAACATGTTGAAGCTGTGGTCTGGTTTCTTAGTGGTGCTTATAGCATAATACAAGAATAAAAGGAGAAATTGAGGGATGAGAGCTGTTAAGCAAAAAGGAACCAAGACTTTAAGATGTGGGAAATTCTCAGCCTATTCAGACTGCACAAAATGCTAAAATTGGGAGATTGACTCTCAGGAAAACATGCAGTAAGAAGAAAGCCAAGGATATGGCTGGAGAATCTTTTGCTAAAGCATTGAAAGGATGAAAAGATCAGAATATTCGCAGGGCTCAATTAAATCATGCATGTGACTCGTGGGTCCCCTCGATCTTCTCAGCAGAATCCAGGAATAGAGATAAGATTATCCAGGAAAGATCTGTCAAGTAACCTCTTGTCCAGTGGAGAGAATCCTCAACACATAGAGTAGACCCATGAGGTTTTCAAAGAATGCCATGCCAGCAGAAACACTGCCAACTTGAACTGAAAGTGACAGAGAGAGGATGAAATAAAAGAAGGCTGTTGGACTTCCAAAATTCTACAGGCAAGAAACAGGCAGATAAAAGTATTCTGCTGCAAACATGTATTACTCTTCAAAACAAAAACAAAAACAAAAAAAGATGACTCTGAGGACAGAGCCTGGCTCTGTTCACTTAAAGGATGGAACCTCAGGCATAGAGGGCAGAACCTCTAGCCACGGAGGAATATTCCCAGGCCTTGAAACCTAAACGAGTTTACCCGATTGGATTTCAAGTTGGTTTGGAGCTCGTAACTTTTTGCTTGCTTTCATTTTTTTCCCGTTGGGAGGGGGAATGTCTATAACTATTATCCTATGTCCGTGTCACCACTGTAATAAAAAAGAGGTAACCTTTTTTCTAGCTCGCAGGGCCACTGATGAAAAGAAATTTTGCCTCAAGAAGGATCATGCCCAGAGTCTGTCTCATACCTGGTTTAGATGATTTACAGATGAGATTTTCAACTCTAGTTGGAGTCAAGACTTTTGGGGATATTGAGGTGAGGCAAATATATTTTGCATGTAGAATGAACATGAATTTTGGGAAGTTAGAGGGTAGGCTGTGGTAAGCTAAATAATGGCCTCCAAAGATACCCATGTTGTAGTCTCTGGAACCCTTGACTGTCACCTCATATGGCAAAAGGGACTTTACAAATGTGACTAAGGATCTTGAGGTGGGGAGATTATCCTGCCTGGCGCTAAATGTAAGAACGTTTCCTTATTAAGAGGGAAGGAGAGGGACATTTCACATAGAAGGACGCAATGTGGTGACTGACACAAGACGCTATGATGCTGGCTTGGATGGTAAAGGAATGGGAGCTCTGGAAGCTCCAGGGAAGAATCCATTGCCTTGCCAAGGAATAAAGAATACAGCTTCAGAAGCTAAAAATGGCAAGGCAATGGATTCTCCGTTAGAGCTACCAGAGGGAGCCTGGTCCTGCTGACTTCCTGATTTTGACCCACTGAAACTGATTTTGGTCTTCTGACACTCAGGATGATAAAAAAATAAATGTATGTTATTTTAAGCCACAAAGTTCAGGGGGTAGTTTGTTACAACAGCCATAAGAAAAGAAGAAAATAATACAGGAACCTCTAGAGATGATCTAGTCCAGTGGTTTTGAAACAGTCCTCAAAACTCCTTCTTCCAGCTCTACTTCAACTCAAGCTGCCTAGCTTTGATCTCTCTTATTCGTGGTCTTTCTGGAAAGATTTCATTTTTCGACAAATAACTCTATAGAATTGAACAACAAAATCAGTAATTTAGTCAAGTATTGAATTTTATAGATGAAGACAAAGAAAAAGCCCAAGAAAGTGAAATGATTTTCCCTTACTCACTCAAAGAAGACCAGATAAATAAATAAATATATAAACAAACAAACACAGGTTCTCACCCTCAATTAGAGCTTTCTGTACCACATTGTTCTAAAATTGGAAAAGTAGATTGGAGATAAATTGTTAAAGAATAATTGAAATAATATATGTAGAGTGCTTAAAAGAGTGCCTGGCGCATACACACTCACAAATATTAGTTGTAATTATAATATATACTTGCATATGCACAGAATATCTTTAGAAGTATACACAAAAACCTGGAAATAGTTTCCTCTAAGTAGGACAAATGAGATACAGGGGTGGGAAAGAAACCAAATTTTCTCTGTACTGCATGTCATTTTTAACCATGTGCATGTTCCACCTATCTAACTGTGCATCCATCCATCCCTAAATGGTGAACAGAATTGAGTGGAGCTATCTTTCCTTGTTTAGGATCAGGATTCCCATTTCCTCCATGTGGAAGCACAAGAGAACCAATAAACTCAAAATCTCCAAGAAATCAAAATAAGTCAGATTTTAATTATAAAGTATAAAGCAAAGTTTCACTGCAGCCGAAAGTCAGTATCCATCAACTACTCAGTCATCTTCACAGGGATCGCTTCAGAACACACTTGTCTGTAAGATAATCTGGCTCCCAAAATTAATATATTTTTTAAAAATTGTACTAGTATTGTCTAATCAGATTAGATAATTTAACTAGGCCGGGCTCACTGCCTATTTATTAATTATAAAACATTCATCTGCCGTGGTCTCTGTCCTGAGATTATCTAGTCACAAGATTAGAACACTTGAGTGATCCATTCCACAGCTTTTCTGTGTGCCTTATCTCCAGCCAAAGTAAAAGTAGCACTCTGTTTACCCAGCTATGTCACCCATCTGGTATCCACCCTCTAGGGAAATCAATCAGGTGGTTCCCCTGGGACTAACGGAACTCCAATCTCATCTGTTACTTTTCTTGGGCTGAGTAAATTGTACTCAGCTCCTTCCATCCGCCGAAATAATGAGGATATGATTTTTTTTTTCACCCAGTTTGGGTCTATCCCACAAGTAAGTTTCTATTTTTCCCTGTCCCTTCTAAATCCAAACCTAGTCCAAATCCAAACCTAATTTTTTACCTAATTTTCTAGATTGCTGCTTGTCTGCTGCAGTTGGCCTGGGAATGATGGGATGAACCTCTGCAGTCTTTAAAAACAAGCCCAAGTCCTTGTGGACCAAGAACATTTATCATTTGTGTTGCCAAGTCAGCTCATATTCATAACTTGGCAGTTGGAGTCCCAGACTAGGAGTGGGAAAAAGCATGGCAGCGGCCCCACGCTTGAATACGCACATCGATTCTGTCAAGAAGAATGAGATGTTCTAAGCCTAGAGATGTGGAAAGATAAGATTAATTCAGCTATAGAAATAGGATCGGAGTGAACTTGATACGACACTCACTGACCTAATTGCTTCGGTTTACTGTCATTATCAGAGATTCCAAGCCTGACCCCTAGAATCACTTGAAAGAAACAGAAATCCCATGGAAGCTGAGACCTGTCCTTAGCTGAATGCTTGTTGGCACAAAGTTGATATTCACAATATCAACTTTCAACCAATCCCCAGTTTTCATACTGTTTAAAACCGGACATTGGAACAGGAGCTGGGAACTCTTACTATTGCTGTATCCTTGAAAATTATAAGGAAATGTGGTGCTAGAAATGGAGTTCTATGACTTCTCTTCATCTGCAATTCAGTGAATTTCTGACTTCCAGAAGCCCTTATATTCATTCTCTGGATAATCTCACAAAGAGTTTTCAAAGCCCTCAAGGAAATGAGTTTTCACTGGAGAAAATAATGCTAGTGACTGCAGGTTAATGAGTTTCCCCCTCCCCCACCAGATTACTTAAGGCTGTATGTCTGCTGCCTGAACCCTGAAGGCCAGGTGGTGATCCAAGGCCATGCATGGTGCCCAGCTTAGGAGCCGAGGTGTCCGTGAGAACCAAAACATCCCAGGGCGTACTGGGAAACATACCAAGAAAAAGAGTCTCATTGCATATGGAAGGCAAAGAGCCAGAAAATTAGCTTAAAATCAGCTTGCAGACGAGTGTCAGGGCAGATCCCCAGAGCTGTCCTGCTGCCACCCAGGAATGCCCCATACGTAAGTCCCAATAAATTCATCTACTTATCAAGTTGAACTTGTCCGGGTCATTCTTTGGTCTCTTAGCTCCTTCCCAGTTTTGAGGGGGCGTTATTCTATACACTCCCAGGATTTTCCCTTACCAGTACCTGATGCCCAGATTCCAGCTCAGGCAAGCATACTGAAGAATGATCAGCCAGTGAAGGGAAAACGGAGGGCCCACTGGATTCTCACTCAGCTAGTTAGGGGATGAGGGTGCAGAACCTGACTTTAGCTAGAACACAGGAGGAACTGAAATTTTCTTGCAGCTCAGAAGTTTATTAGTGAAGGGGATTGGGCCATTTGGTGTTTACATGCTTGACCCCTGCATCCCTGTGTCCTGGCTGTAGCAAGGAAGAGGGCTGAGTGTTCGACTGACCACAGGTGATGTCCTCCCAGAAACATGCTGACCTCTCTCTCCTGGATCCCTGTTGCCATGGCTGGGGTCCAGCACTATCAGTTATGCTCCACATCTGTTTCTTGTGCTTGAGCTGGATGGATGATGTTTTTTAGGATCTCAGCATAGTATGGGCCAAATACCTGCTGATTATGATGCATCAGATTGAGAAACTTCCAGCCCAGTTCTGCCAACTCCCTTTCAATGAGAATGAGGCCTCCAGGAAAGTGTAGCAGAGACTCCTGCATGCCATGAAGCAAACAGCATTTGAGAAACAAACGGATCCGCTGATCTGGGAGCAGGGGAAAACAATGAAAAGAGGAACAAACAGGGTTCAGAAGAAATTCACAATGCCTTTGCTCTATCTGCTCACCAAAGTTTTGCGTTAACAGAGTTATTCACTGACCTCTCCGCTCATTCGGGTAAACTGTATACATGTGATTTTTGTTTGTTTGGGGGAGTGGAATGCCATCAAGCTCCCAAAGGACAGTGCATGATCAAAAGATGCTGAGGTAGTAAATTTCTAGGGGGTTCATAAGATTATGTAGCTGGACGTGAGATCCTAGTGCACATTTAACTTAATAAGAGGACTGTAGACCCGGTACCTGAAAGTAACAACACATGTTGTAACCAGTGCACCACGTTCAGGCCCATACACCCAATCCAGGCTACGATCCGATGCTAAAGTTCAAAGCAAGCTGGCCAAGTGTGCTGCTTCCATTCCAGCATGGAACATACCCTACAGCCTAACTCAACAGCACTTCCATGGAGAGGCATAGGGGCCCAAATGGTAGCTTAAAGCATAGGATAGAGAAAGGGTTTCTCCATATATCTTGACCGACATTTAGAATATGCCCTGGAACGGGCTGGGTGCGGTGGCTCACGTATGTAATCCCAGCACTTTGGGAGTGCGAGGCAGGCGTATCACGAGGTCAGGAGTTCGAGACCAACCTGGCCAACATGGTGAACCCCCATCTCTACTAAAAATACAAAAAAATTAGCCAGGCATGGTGGCACCTGCCTGTAGTCCCAACTACTCGGGAGGCTGAGGCAGTAGAATCGCTTGAACTCGGAAGTTTGAGGTTACAGTGAGCCTAGATCGTGCCACTTCACTCCAGCTTGGGCAACAGAGTGAGATTTTGTCTCCAAAAAAAAAAAAAAAGAAAAAAGAAAAAGAAAAGAAAAGAAAAGAAGAGAAAAAAGAAAATACCAGGAATGATTCGTAGGGTTACTGTGACAGTATCCAACACCTGTGAATGACATATCTTGGGTGCAGAGCTGCCTTCAAACCATACATGCATTCTTCAAATTGAAAAAGATCTATTTGAACCATGCACATTATAGAAGAGGAAACTAAAGCAAACAACTTTCCAAATGATCATGCCTTTTCATTTTTAAATGGTTAGGTAACTCACTTTCAGGGTAAGGTCTACCCACCCCCGCACCCCCCACATTCTTGCCACTTTTCTGCACGACGACCATGGGGATTCTTACCAACAATGCTCCGAATGCAGTTTTCTTTCTTGGTGATGTTCTGGAGTTGGCCTAGGAGAGATGCTGTGTTTTCACTGCTCAGAGTAGTGAGGCCCATGTCCTTAAGGCCTTGATGGATTTCCTGAGACACCTGTTCACTCACACTCAGCATAGTCTCTTCAGGCCTAGATAATGAGGGATAGAATGCAGAGTGGGCCTGGCAGAGGGACAAAGTCCGGAGAGCCTCATACCACAAACCAGGCCTATTCCAGGAAGAATTCCGGCTCTCTGCCACCAGAAGACAGCATTAGCCACCGGGCAGATGACATACACTCATTGTTACCCACAAGGCACCACTTGATCCAAACATACAGCACCATACGCCACTTCGATGAAAACAAAGTAAATTGGGCAAGGGCTCGGTTCCATCCTTGGATCTACTCAGCATTCTCCAGTCCCATCAACTGTATTTAAATATTGTTTTAAGACTCTATTGGATATTTTTCACGGTTTTTCTCCTACCCCACCAATTAAATTGCAAATAAATTAAGAGGCCTGGACTTCCAACTCCTCCTTTTACTTTGGTATAATATCCCTGCCCCCACATGCAGTGAATGGTCACTATCACTGACCAACTGATCAACTTCTGGATACACATAGCACAAATCCACTGTCATTCAATCAAGTATATAATGATGCATTTTTAGCAAGCACATAAGGAATATTTGCAGCAAACTGGCTTCCACACTCTCCTCTTTGGAAAATAAGTTTTATTTTCTGTATCCCAAACCTCAATACAACTTATCAAAGATACCAAAATCTTTGCAGATCGTTTCCAAGGGCCTTTGTGTGGTTTGTGATGAAGAATAAGCAATAATAGTATTGATATTACCTATGTCCCAAATACCACACATTTTCCCCTCTAACAGAGATCTACGAATCTTACCTGGAGATAAATTCCTCAGTTAGGGCCTTGGTGATGCATTTCAGTCTATCCACAAATTCAGATGAGCTGAATAAAATTTCACCAGAGAAGCTTCTGGCCACTAGCAAGACTGAGGCCAGGACAGTTAACTGGTGCAACTGGAACGCCATTTCCTGGAGCCGGGTTCTGTCCATCAGCAGAGTCTGGTGAGGGAGCGAAGGACAGCCCATCAGAAGAGGAGGGTTTGAATGGAGGCACTGAATAGCATAGAACAAGGCAATGCCCCAACACACATCCCTACCTCAGGGAATTCTTCGTTTTCAGGATCCCAGAGGAGGAGGTTCAGGTAGCCTTGGTATAGCACCATTGTTGGACTCGGGGGCTCTGAGTTGTTACCTGCCCCGTTTGGAAGTGAACACGCCACGCTGCGAGAGGAGCTAGGTGACTCAGGAGAACTCGGACATGGTGTAGTGATGTCTGTGGCTGCTTTGGTTAGCCATTTTGTGGTATAATCGAGGAGACCTATGACGAGAAGGAAATACGCATCGTAAAATTCCAAGGCTTAAAGAGGACAGCTTTGAGACATACTCCTGGTCTATAAAGAAGTGATTTTGTAGATCTTTCGATCTTAGAGAAACACTCCCTCTCCCTACCCCTTGCCCAAGGAAGAATCTTCCTTTTCAAGAAATAGAAAATAGCCTCTATTGCTATAAGAAGGCAGACCTGAGGTCGAATTTCCCCTCTCTTGCCCTTAAATTTTAAACATACTGGGCTGTTTATCAAGGAGTTCCTGGAATTTAGCTTGTTCATACTGGATGGAATGCTCCTGCAGGTAGGGTCGAAAGCTCTGGATGGTATAGTTCACCATGTCCATTTTCATTAGGCCCAGAACACGGAAGATGCCCCTGCCATAGGGAGAAACAGAACATTTACACTATTAAAGGAAATCTAGTGTGGAAGGGTGGAATCCAAGCAAGGAGCCATAAAAGCAGAGTATCTGAGAGTTAGAAAAAGCCTTAAAAACAAATAGTCCTACTTCAACTTATGAATAACGGTATTGTGACCAGTGACCCAAGGCCATAGAGTGAGTTGATGGCAAAACTAAGGACAGTTATACCTCCTGACACTTTAACTACCATATTAGAGGTCTTTCGCCTGTAATCATTTTGTCACCTTAAAAAAAAAAGGGTAGTCAGTGAAAGGAAAATCACCAAGGTGTTAACAATTATATGTGGGTAGCTGGGATGTGGGTGACTGAATTTCTAACTCATTGAGCAGATCATTTTACTATTCCAGGTCCTGGTTCTTCTAGCTGTGAAACACGGATAATCCTCTTTCCTGTCCCCTCACAAGGTTTGAGTTGGGACAAACAGGACAACATCTGGGAAAAGGCAATTTGCAATCTATAGGAGAAAGAATTACTGTACCTTAATGTCTTAACAGTATCATGACATAAAGGAGACCCAACTGATCTAAAGATCATCAAAGGAACCCTGGGAGACTGTCCTTGGAAAATAAAAGCCAATAATCCAGAAAGGAGAAAAGGTGTGTTAGTCAGGTCGTCAGTACACAAGAGCTAGATAAGACAGGGGCTATATCACAGCATCTGGCTCAGAGTTCTCCAGCACAGTGTCAAGAGCTAGATAAGACAGGGGCTATATCACAGCATCTGGCTCAGAGTTCTCCAGCACAGGGTCTAAGGCAGATTTGGGGGACAGCACATCTAGACTCTCACCTCAGTAACTGTACTGGATCTGTTATGGCCTCTAGTTTCTGTATCGCTTCATCTCAAACTGGTGCACATAGCAGAGTCATCAAATTGAGAATGTAGTTAGAAAGATGAGGGACATCCAGGGCTCCATGTTCTGCTTCCTGCTTGAGGAGATCTGTGTCCAGAGCTTCTTCTATCTCATTTCTTAGGCGGTTCTGCCATGGTAATAGCAGTGATAGCAAGGTCTGCCCAACAAAGGAAATCAAAGGAGCCAAGTTCTGTTTAGAACCTCAAACTTTCTCCAATGAACTATACTCTTAGGCCAAAGGCATCCCAGATTATGTCTTCTGGGCGGCGGCAGAAAACTGAGTGTCTAAGTTTCTTAGAGTGTATTGTTTCTTTCTGTTTAGAGGACAATTA